>NW_016833766.1:0-2048 GCF_001698545.2 Rhinopithecus bieti | reverse complement strand
TAGTCCTCAGGAAGCAGTTTGCTAACACTCTTTTCGTGTTATCTGCAGAGTGATATTTGGAAGCCGTTTGGTGCACATGGTGAAAAAGGAAATATCCTCAGATAATAATTAGAGAGAAGCTTTCTGAGAGATTGCTTTCTGATGTGTGAGTTCATCACGCAGAGTTCCACTCTTCCCTTCTTGGAACAGTTTGCTAACACTGCTGTCGGGGATTCTGCAAAGTGATATTTGGGAGCTCATTGAGGGCTATGGTAAAGAGCAAATATCCTCAGACAGAAACTGGAAAGAAGCCTTCTGAGAAACTGCATTGCGATGTGTGAATGCAACTCAGAGAGTTACACGTTTCTCTTCGGAGAGGAGTTAGCTAACACAGTTTTCTTGAAATCTGCAGTGGGATACTTCATAGCGCTATGAAGCTTACGGTGACAAAGGAAATATCCTCAGATGAAAACTAGAAAGAAGCTTTCCTACAAACTTCTTGGTGATGTGTGAATTCATCTCACAGAGTTACACTTATGTATCATGGAGCAGGCCATTAACACTGTCTTGGAGGAACCTCAGAATGGTTACTTTGGATCACATTGAGGCCTACGCTGATAAAGGAAATATCGTCAGTTAAAAACAAGAATGAAGCTTTCTGAGAAACTTCTTTGTGATCTGTGAATTCATCTCACAGAGTTACAGCTTAGTTCTCAGGAAGCAGTTTGCTAACACTCTTTTCGTGGAATCTGCAAAGTGATATTTGGGAGTCCTTTGGGGCCTGTGGTGAAACAGGATATATCCTCATATAATAAGTAGAGACAAGCTTTCTGAGAGATTGCTTTCTGATGTGTGAATTCATCACGAAGAGTTACAACCTTCCCTTCTTGTCACGCTTTGCTAACACTGTTGTCGTGGATTCTGCAAAGTGATATTTGGGAGCTCATTGAGGGCTACGGTGAAAAGGAATTTTCCTCAGACAGAAACTGGAAAGAAGCCTTCTGAGAAACTGCATTGGGATGTCTGAATTGAACTCAAAGAGTTAAATGTTTCTCTTCAGTGAGGAGTTAGCTAACACAGTTTTCTTGAAATCTACAATGGGATAGTCTTTTCACAAAGAAGCTTACGTTGACAAAGAAATTATCCTCAGACGAAAACTAGAAAGAAGCTTTCTTAGAAAGTTCTTGGTGATGTGTGAATTCATGTCACAGAGTTACATTTATGTTTCATGCAGCAGGCCATTAACACTGTCTTTGGGGAACCTGAGAAGGGCTAGTTTGGATCGCATTGAGGCCTACGCTGATAAAGGAAATATCATCAGTTAAAAACGAGAGAGAAGCTTTCTGAGAAACTTCTCTGTGATGTGTGAATCTACCTCACAGAGTTACAACTTAGTCCTCAGGAAGCAGTTTGCTAACAATCTTTTCTTGGAAACTGTAAAGTGATATTTGGGAGCCCTTTGGAGCCCAGGGTGAAAAAGGCAATATCCTCAGATAATAAGTGGAGAGAAGCTTTCTGAGAGTTTGCTTTCTGATGTGCGACTTCATCAGGCAGAGTTCCAGCCTTCCTTCTTGGAACAGTTTGCTAACACTGTTGTCGTGGATTCTGCAAAGTGATATTTGGGAGTTCATTGAGGGCTATGGTGAAAAAGAAAATATCCTCAGACAGAAACTGGAGAGAAGCTTTCTGAGAAACTGCATTGCGATGAGTGAATGGAATTCACAGAGTTACACGTTTGTGTTCAATGCATAGTTAGCTAACACAGTTTTCTTTAAATCTGCAATGAGATACTTCTTAGCCCAATGAAGCTAATGGTGACACAGAAAATATCCTCAGATGAAATCTAGAAAGAAACTTTCTTAGAAACTTCTTGGTGATGTGTGACTTGATCTCACATAGTTCCACTTATGTTTCATGGAGCAGGCCATTTACACTGTCTTTCAGGAACCTGAGAAGGGCTACTTTGGATCGCCTTGAGGCCTACGCTGATAAAGGAAATATCATCAATTAAAAACAAGAAAGAAACTTTCTGAGAAACTCCTTTGAGATCTGTGAATTCGTCTCCCCGA
>NW_016833765.1:0-1074 GCF_001698545.2 Rhinopithecus bieti | reverse complement strand
CCGGGAACGTCTCATTTGTGAGCATGTAGTCCTCTACATTTCCCCTTTATTTACAAGTTTGAATTTCTTTCAAAACCATCATTACATTTTGGGCTTGCTGGGATTCGGTGTTTGCCCTTTGGCACCATCTCCAGCAGACTGTGAAAATGACAGAAACAAGAACAGCAATCAATACATTGCTAGAAACAGAGGTCAGCAAAGTTTTTACAGGGGTCATAGGGTTCAAAGACGTCAAACTTTGTGCAATACCAGTCATCAAATCTGCACCAGTCAGCAGCAGTAACTGATTGTGAAATGTTTCAGAAATGTTCTGTGTTAATTCTTGTATTTCTGACAATTTACTACGGCCAGCACAGCCAGGAATAAAGCCAGTGGGGTTTTGGGCTGCCCAGCTTGTTGAACAACTCCTTCAACTTTCTGAGTAAGCTTTTTCAGTTGACCCCATGTCAGGGGCTCCACACGTCGAGTCCCAAAGGTGAATGTTCTCTGAGTGCTCAGATTCAGCTCCTGAAATTCCTTGAGGAATCTTCAGATTGGCTCCTCTTGGCCATGGCACTGTTTCAACCGTTGAAATGGAAACCACTCCTCTGGCACCTGTACGGACAAGAGCATAGCCTCAGTTCCATTGTGAAACTTTTCCTTTTAAATATTTCACTTGTAATGAAATATAATACACCCACAGATTACTGTTTTGTGGCTTTTCGAAAGGCTGTTGAAAATGTTTCACCACTGCAGACTGCTGTAATTGGTATCAATGGTTGAGAAAATTTAAAGTAAAAGGGCTTTCAGAATTTGGTGTTTTGGGGAATCTCGCCCATCTCCCCTTTTGTTTTAAAATTTGTCATTTTAAGGTAGCATTGGCTTTTTCAATAATTGTTTGACCTTGACTGTTAAATGGAATACCAGTGGAATGACGAATATGGTATAAAGAAAGAAAGGCAGCCAATTTACGAGAGCAATAAGCAGGGGCATTATCAGTTTTAGTTCAGCAGGAACTCCCATACCCACAAAGCAAGTAAGTAAATGAGTAATAACAGAGTCAGCCTTTTCAGAAGGCAATGGTGTAGCCCTTTG
>NW_016833764.1:0-882 GCF_001698545.2 Rhinopithecus bieti | reverse complement strand
GTCCCACGCCAGCCTGGTCAGAGGAAAAGTCACATTTATGAGGTCGGGGTTGGCAGTCGGTTGACCGTCATCCCCCGGGACCAGCTTTCTAGCTTCTACCTGTATTCTCTCTCGCTCCTCCGTTGTGAACAAGATTCGGAGGAGCTGCTGACAATCATCCCAAGTGGGCTGGTGGGTGAACATGACACTATCTAGTAAAGCCATTAAATCTTTGGGGTTGTCTGAAAACCGGGCACTCTGAGTCTTCCAGTTATACAGATCACTGGTGGAGAATGGCCAGTACTGGAGCCTGGAATTCCCGTGTCATCTGGGGGTCCTATTTCCCGAAGGGGTAGAGCCACCGTGGAGTCAGGCAGCTGGGGGGGGGCTGATCCGCAAAGTGCACCCTCGCGTCCGCCCCACCGGCCCTTCAGAGTTACTTTCGCTTTCAGTGGGCTCGGGTGTGCCGGCCGCCTCCCGTCCGCCTGCCTCTTCCTGTGCTCAGCCCGGGGGGCTGGGGCCTGGGGTCCGAAGGGGTACAGAGGGGGTTCTGTGGACAGTGGGTCCTCACTATCAGGTAAAACGGGATGGGGGGTAGTCGGTTGCTTGGATTTTAGCGGCCGAGCAACCGGTGTCTTACAGGGTCCAGGGGCTAGTAGGAAAGGGGACAGGCAAGGGGGCGGGTTCTCAACAAGGTTCTGCCATATGAGGATATATGGGATTTGATCTGGGTGGCCAGCCCGCCTAGGTAGGAAAACCTTGGACTTTACTCTAGTGATGACGGGAAGACTGAATGTCCCTTCGGGTGGCCACCCTACATTAAAGGCGGGCCATTCGGAACGGCACAGAGTAATTAGCTTTCTTCTCCTGATTTCCACACTAAGATCATGGCCCCTTGCCCTA
>NW_016833763.1:0-911 GCF_001698545.2 Rhinopithecus bieti | reverse complement strand
AAGAAATAAGGAAAGGATTCCCTATTTAATAAATGGTGCTGGGAAAAGGGGCTAACCATATGTAGAAGGCTGAAACTGCACCCCTTCCTTACACCTTATACAAAAATTAATTCAAGATGGATTAAAGACTTAAATGTTAGACCTAAAGCCATAAAAATCATAGAAGAAAACCTAGGCAATACCATTCAGGACATAGGCATGGGCAAGGACATCATGACTAGAACACCAAAAGCAATGGCAACAAAAGCCAAAATTGACAAATGGGATATAATTAAACTAAAGAGCTTCTGTACAGCAAAAGAAACTAGCATCAGAGTGAACAGGCAGCCTACAGAATGGGAGAAAATCTTTGCAATCTATCCATTTGACAAAGGGCTAATAACCAGAATCTACAAAGAACTTAAACAAATTTACAAAAAAAAAAAATCAAAAAGCGGGAAAAGGATATGCACAGACACTTCTAAAAAGAAGACATTTATGCAGCCAACAGACACAGAAAAAATGCTCATCATCACTGATCATCAGAGAAATGCAAATCAAAACCACAATGAGATACCATCTCACACCATTTAGAACGGCGATCATTAACAAGTCAGGAAACGACAGGCACTGGAGAGGATGTGGAGAAATAGGAACACTTTTACACTGTTGGTGGGACCGTAAACTAGTTCAACCATTGTGGAAGACAGTGTGGCGATTCCTCAAGGATCTGGAACTAGAAATACTATTTGATCCAGCAATTCCATTACTGGCTATATACCCAAAGGATTATAAATCATGCTACTATAAATTCACATGCACACATATGTTTATTGCAGCACTAGTCACAATAGCAAAAACTTGGAACTAACCCAAATGTTATCAATGATAGACTGGATTAAAAAATGTGGCACATACACACCATGGAATAC
>NW_016833762.1:0-1076 GCF_001698545.2 Rhinopithecus bieti | reverse complement strand
AAGAAAGGTATATTTCTATGAGTGGAATGCACACGTCACCAAGCAGCCCCTCAGAAAGCTTCTCTCCAGTTTTTATCAGAAGACGTTTCCTTTCTCACCGTAAGCCTCAAAGCACTCCAGAATGTCCCTTCGCAGACTGAACATAAACAGTGTTATGATACAGCTCAATGAAAAGAGAAGCTTAACAGTGTGAGCGGAATTCACATGATACAGAGCAGTTTCACAGAAAGCTTCCTTCTGGTTTTCTCTGAGGTTATTTCTTTTCAGGATATTCTAAAGAACATTTCCAAGCAGAAAGCAGATTCACATTAAGCTTCTTTCCAGTTTTTATCTGAAGTTATTTCCTTACTCACCATGGTCTGAAATATGCTCCCAAAGGTCCCTTCGTGGATCCATCCATGACAGCTTCCAAGCTGCGTAATGTAAAGAAAGCTTTATCTATGTGAGATGATTACACATATCACAGAGTAGTTTCCTAGAAACCTTCTTTCCAGTTTTTGTCTGAGGCTATTTCCCTTTTCACCATCAACATCAACATGCTGCCGAATATCACTTGGTACTTGTTTCTCCAAAAGGGTTTCCCCGATGCTGTATGAGAAGAGAGGTATAACACTATGACTGGAATGCACACGTCACAAAGCAGTTACTCGGAAAGCTTCTCTCCAGTTTCGGTCTGAACATATTTCCTTTTTCACCATTAGCCTCAAAGTGCTCCCGAATACCCCATCACATGCTAAAGACACACAGGGCTAAGAAACTGCTCAATGAAAAGAGAGGCTCATCTGAGTGAGAGTAATTAAGATGACACAGAGCAGTTTCACAGAAAGCTTCCTTCTGGATTTTACCTGACGATATTTCTTTCTCCATATTCTAAGGAATGTTCCCAAATGTCCTTCCTCAGATTCCACAAAAACAGTGATTTAATCCTACTCAATCCAAAGAATGTTGTAACTCTAGGAGATGAATACACACATCACAAAGCAGTTGCTCAGAGCGGTTTTCTGCAGGTTTCATCCGAAAATAATTCCTCGCACACCACATGTGTCCAGGTGTCACTAAATATCCCTTCACAGATT
>NW_016833761.1:0-642 GCF_001698545.2 Rhinopithecus bieti | reverse complement strand
TCTTTCCGATCAGTGAGTTCGTCTCATAGACTTACAACTTACACCTCAGGAAACAGTTTGCTAACACTCATTTCGTGGAAACTGCAAAGTGATATTTGGGAGCCCATAGGGAAACATGGTGAAAAAGGAAATATCCTCACATTATAACTAGAGAGAAGCTTTCTGAGAGATTGCTTTCGGATATGTGACTTCATCACACAGAGTTCCACCCTATCCTTCTTGGAACAGTTTGCGAACACTTTTGTCGTGGATTCTGCAAAGTGATGTTTGGGAGCCCATAGGGGCCCATGGTGAAAAAGGAAATATCCTCACATTATAACTAGAGAGAAGCTTTCTGAGAGATTGCTTTCTGATCTGTGACTTCATCACACAGATTTCCACTCTTTCCTTCTTGGAACAGTTTGCTAACACTGTTGTCGTGGATTCTGCAAAGTGATATTTGGGAGCCCACAGGGGCCCATGGTGAAATAAGAAGTATCCTCACATAGGAACTAGAGAGAAGCGTTCTGAGAGATTGCTTTCGAATATGTGACTTCATTACACAGAGTTCCACCCTATCCTTCTTGGAACAGTTTGCGAACACTTTTGTCGTGGATTCTGCGAAGTGATGTTTGGGAGCCTATAGGGGCCCATGGTGAGAAA
>NW_016833760.1:0-1042 GCF_001698545.2 Rhinopithecus bieti | reverse complement strand
GGATACTTCTTTTTTCACCATTGGCCCCTATGGGCTCCCAAATCTCACTTTGCATATTCGACGATAAAAGTGCTTGCAAACTGCTTCCTTAGAACTAAGCTGTAACACTTTGAGAGGGATTCACAGATCACAAAGAAGTTTCGCAGAAAGCTTTTTTCACGTTTTGAACTGATGATATTTCCTTTATCAGCGTAGGCCTCAATGCGATCCAAAGAAGTCCTCTCAGGTTCCTCAAAAACAGTGATAATGGACTGCTGCATGAAACATAAGTGTAACTCTGTGAGGTGAATTCACACATCACCAAGAAGTTTCTACGAAAGCTTCTTCTAGTTTTCATCTGACGATATTTCCATTGTCACCACAAGCTTCATTGCGTTCACAGGTATCCCAATGCAGATTTCCAGAAAACTGTGTTAGCAAACTGAACACTGAAGAGCAACGTGTAACACAAGATAACAGATTTAGCAAACTGTTCCAAGAAGGGAAGTGTGGAAGTCTATGTGATGAAGTCACACAACTGAGCAATCTCTCAGTAAGCTTCTCTCCAGTTATTACCTGAGGACATTTCCTTTTTCACCATGGGCCCCTATGGGCTCCCAAATCTCTCTTTGCAGATTCCACGAAAAGAGTGTTAGCAAACTGCTTCCTGAGAACGCAGCTGTAACTCTGAGAGAGGAATTCACAGATCACAAAAAAGTTTCTCAGAAAGCTTCTTTCATGTTTAGAACCGATGATATTTCCTTTATCAGCGTAGGCCTCAATGCGATCCAAAGAAGCCCTTCTCAGGTTCCTCAAAAACAGTGATAATGGACTGCTGCATGAAACATAAGTGTAATTCTGTGAGATGAATTCACACATCACCAAGAAGTTTCTACGAAAGCTTCTTTCTAGTTTTCATCTGAGGGTATTTCCTTTGTCCCCGCAAGCTTCATTGCGTTCACAAGAATCCCACTGCAGACTTCCAGAAAACTGTGTTAGCACACTGAACACCGAAGAAAACGTGTAACTCTGTGAGTTGCACTCACACATTGAAACACAGTTT
>NW_016833759.1:0-709 GCF_001698545.2 Rhinopithecus bieti | reverse complement strand
AAAAGAAATAAAACAAGACCACTAAAATGTATAAAGAAAATTTCCTCTGTTTGATTTTCGTTGATCCACATTCACTCACCCAACAGAATCTCTTAGCACCTGCCTGGAGTCAAGCATCTTGGTACTTAAGAATATGCCGTGGTTGACAACACAATCACTTTATTGAAGGAGTTTTACTCTACTTAGGGAGAAAACACAAGAACTATAAATCTTGGTGTGCTGAGTTTTATTATACTGTATACACTCTCTGGACAGAAACAAGCCCTGCTTGAAATAATATTTTCTAAAATGGGGACTCCTAACTAAAGTTTGCCAGCCCAGAATTTTGACTTCAATGGTTAACTTGGATATGAGTTCCATGCCGTTATCACACTGTATCCCCACCTATCAGAGTACCTCGCAAGTGGTAGGTGCTTAGTGAATATTTGTCAAATGAATGAATGAATTCAGCCAATACATCCATTTTTTAATTATGGAGGAGATATTCAACATGAAACTTTTAAAGATATCATAAAAGTTACTTGTAACCCTACATAGTGAGATGAGAGTCTCATACACTTTTATTAAGGATAAAAGTACAAGTTACTGCCATGAGGTTTACATAAAGGATCCTGCTATAAATTTCCTATTACTTCTAAGAAACTAGTCAGAACTTGAGAGCAGTGAAGTTAATGGAATATTCCAAAGTCTGTATCCCAGGATCCCTTTT
>NW_016833758.1:0-640 GCF_001698545.2 Rhinopithecus bieti | reverse complement strand
TATATTTTATACCTATATCTATTATATCTACTATGTCTATCTTTTATACCTGTGTCTATTATATCTACTTTATCTATATTTCATACCTATAACTATTATATCTATTTTATCTATATTTTATATCTATAAGTATTATATCTATTTTATCTATATTTTATACCTATAACTATTATATCTATATTTTATTCCTATATCTATAATATCTATAATATTTTATTTTATAACTATATGTAATATATATATTTTGTACCTATATCTATTATATGTATATTTTACCTATATCTATTATATGTATATTTTATACCTGTATATATTATATTTATTATATCAATATTTTATACCTATATCTATTATATCAATATTTTATAGCTATATCTATTACATCTATTATGTCTATATTTTATACCTATATCTGTTTTATCAATTATGTCTATATTTTATACCTATGTCTATTATGTCTGTATTTTATACCTATATCTATTATATCTATTATGTCTATATTTATACCTATATCTATTCTGCCTATATTTTATACCCATATCTATTATATCAATTGTGTCTATATTTTATAACTATATATATTATATTTATTATGTCTATATGTTATACCTATATCTATTATATCTCCATTATATGCCTA
>NW_016833757.1:0-2538 GCF_001698545.2 Rhinopithecus bieti | reverse complement strand
TATGGCCATACTGCCCAAGGTAATTTGTAGATTCAATGCCATCCCCATTAAGTTACTGAGTTTCTTCACAGAATTGGCAAAAACTGCTTTAAAGTCATATGGAACCAAAAAAGAGCCCGCATTGCCAAGACAATCCTAAGTCAAAAGAACAAAGCTGGAGGCATCACGCTACCTGACTTCAAACTATACTACAAGGTTACGGTAACCAAAACAGCATGGTACTGGTACCAAAACAGAGATATAGACCAATGGAACAGAACAGAGTCCTCAGAAATAATACCACACATCTACAGCCATCTGATCTTTGACAAACCTGAGAAAACAAGAAATGGGGAAAGGATTCCGTATTTAAATTTTTTTAAATTTTTAATGTTTTAAAAAATAGAGACAGAATCTCACTGGTTTGCCTGAGCTGGTATTGACCTACCAGGCTCAAGTGATTCTTCTATCTCAGTCTACCAAAGTGCTGGGATTACAGGCGTGAGCCACCACATCCAGCTGAGATTTAAATCTTTAATCCATTTTGATTTGATTTTTGTATAAGGTGAGAAACAGAGGTCTAGTTTCATTCCTCTGCATATGAATATCCAGTTTTCCCAGCACTACTTATTGATGAGACTGTCATTTCCCCATTGTATATGCTTGGTACCTTTGCTGAAAATGAGTTCACTGCAGATGTATAAACTGGTTTCTGGGTTTTCTATTCTGTTCCATTCATTTATGTGTCTGTTTTTATGCCAGCGCCATGCTGTTATGGTTGCTATAGCTATAGAGTATAGTTTGAAATCAGATAACGTGATTCCTCCAGTTTTGTTTGTTTTTTTGCTCAGGATAGCTTTGGATATTCTGAGTCTTTTGTAGTTATGTATAAATTTTAGAATTCATTTTTTAATTTCTATTTCTGTGAAGAATGTCATTGTGTTTTGCAGAATTGTAGAGGTACCACATTGGTGGGCTGAGATCAGACCTGAAGGAATTCTCTGGATTAGCCAACAGGGACTCACTTCTTCCCTTACTTTCTCACAAATGAAGTCTCTCTTTCTGTGCTAGGCTGCCTGGAGCTCAAAGAGGAGCAATACAAGCACCCCTGTGGTCACCAACACTGGGACAGCACTAGGTCTGAAGCTGGCACAGCACTGTGGCGGACCAAGGCCCGCTGTAACAACTACCCACTGCCACCTATTTCACTCAAGGCCCCTGGGCTCTACAATTAGCAAGTAGTGAAGTCAGCCAGGCTTCTGTTCTTCCCTTAAGTGCAGTAAGTTCCTCTGGTCCCTGGATGGGTTCAGAGGTGCTGTCTGGGAGCCAGGGCTGGAGTCATAAACCTTAGACATCTACCTGGTGTTCTGCTCTACCATGGCTGAGCTGGCACTGAATCTAGCAGGCAAATCTATTCCCACTCTTCCCTCCCCTTTCCCCAGGCAGAGTAGTTTGTCCACATGTACACCATCAACACAGTCCCCTGGGGATTACTGTCAGGTCACCACTGATGCTCACTCAATGCCCAAGCACTTCAGTCAGCTTGTGGTGAATGCTGCCTGGCCTGGAACTCACTCTTCAGGGCAGTGGGCTCCCCTATGGCCCAGGGTAGCTCCAGAGATGCCATCCAAGGGCCAAGGCCTGAATCAGGGACTCCAATAGTCCACTTGGTGCTCTTCTCCATTGTAGCTGAGCTGGTATCTAAGCTCAAGAAAAATCTTCTTAACTCTTCCCTTGGCTTTTCTCAAGCAGAGGGAGTCTCTCCTCACAGCCACCACAACTGGGAATGTCCTGGGTCACACCTGCAGCCAGCACATCTCTGAGTCTCACTCGAGGCCCATGGCATGTACTACCTGTTCACCACCGGTGATTCTTCAGCGCCCAAGGGCTCTTTCATCAGAAAGTGATGAATCCTGCCATTACTGAGTCCCTTCAAGGCAGCAAGTTCCCTTCTGGCCCAAGGTTTGTCTAGAGATGTTATCCTGAAGCTGGGACCTGAAATGGGGGTCTCATGACTCTGACCTCTCCTGCTGTGGCTGAGCTAGTATCCAAGTTGCAAGACAAATCCCTCTTTCCTCCCCTCAAGTGGAAGAAAGAGGTCTCTGTCAGAGCTGTGAGCTGCACTGTCTAGGATTGGAGGAGCGGTGGGCAAGCACTCCCTAGCTGCCCCAGCTGCTGTCTCTGTAGGTCACATTCCCCTAAATACACTGTCTCCAAGCACAGCACAGCAGTCCTTGTGGCCTAGACAGACTTTTAGATTTATTAAGGACCCCAGAGTATTTTATCCCACAGTAGCCGTTAACCTTTCACAACTCAAGTTCCAATCACTGGGATGAACAATTCTTCTCTGGCTAGGACTAGACTAAATTTTTCCTCCATGGGTGGGCATTGGATGACTGCAGCCTTGTTTTGCTTTCTGCTATGACAAGGCAGCGCTGAATTTAGTGCAAAGTCCCACAGTTGCTGTGCTCTCCCTCCCCCAAGGATGTAGCCCCTCTCCTCACCACAGGTCCACTGCTAGGACATGGGGAAGGGGTGGCATCAGCAATTCAAGACTGT
>NW_016833756.1:0-642 GCF_001698545.2 Rhinopithecus bieti | reverse complement strand
ATTCATTGAATTGATTGGTTAAAGATGAGGTCAAAAGCATCTTCAAATTGGGAGTCAGGGAACATGTTCCTTCAAATAAGTTCATTTCCTTTTTTAGCAATGAAAATATTTTATCTGCTTGTTTTCGTTTTCATTTGTTCATTGAAAAATATATTATGTTTGTTAATTCAGATTTTAGATCAGTTTCTGATTTCTTACTAGAACATTATAAAACAACATCAATTTATTCTCTTTGTAGTTTTTTTTGGGGGGGTCAACCTACTTGAAAAGAACATCAGTGAATAGCAGATATGTAAACACTAGAAAATGCCAACAATTCGGGCAATACTCAAATAACATGACACTCACATCTTCTAACAAGGTTACCATCACCCACATGGATTTGCATGACAAAATTGTCCATTTAGGGATTTATTTTGCTTCCACAACTTGTATTTCTTGACATACTACTTATAGGACTTATATAACATATACTGTATGTATAATCTTATTAATATTTATTTCATTTGCAAGAGTGACTGATTACCAGCAGATGGAGCTACCAATACACACTGACTCCATGGCCACAGCCCTAAGCAAGACTGATTGGGCTGTGACTGCTTCTCTTTCTCACATGCCTCTGTCTGGTTTTCAGCTATGTCA
>NW_016833755.1:0-1045 GCF_001698545.2 Rhinopithecus bieti | reverse complement strand
TAATGGCCGGATCTCAGCTCACTGCAAGCTCCACCTCACGGGTTTACAACATTCTCCTGTCTCAGCGTCCCAAGTCGCTGGGACTACAGGCGTCCGCCACCTCGCCTGGCTGGTTTTTTTTTGTATTTTTTAGTAGAGACAGGGTTTCACCGTGTTAGCCAGGTTGGTCTCAATCTCCTGACCTCATGATCCGCCCGCCTGGGCCTCCCGAAGTGCTGGGATTACAGGCTTGAGCCACTGCACCCGGCCAATAGACATTATTTTTTAGAATAGTTAGAGGTTCACAGAAAAATTGAGTGGATAGTACAGAGAGTTCTCCTAGGCCCCCCTGTCCTCCAGCACACAATTTCCCCTATAAGTATGTTGTATTAGTGTGTCCATTCGTTACAATTGATGAACCACTATTGATACATCATTATCAACTAAAGGCTATAGTTTACATTAGAGTTCATTCTTTGAGTTTCACAGATTATGGGTTTTGGCAATTACATAATGTCCTAAATCCCCAATACAGCATCATGTAAAATAGTTTCACTGCTGAAAATTCCCTGTGCTTCACCATTTCGTGCGTCCGCCTCTCTTCCAATCCTGACAACCACTCATCATTTTACTACTTCTCTCTTTTTGACTTTCCAAGAATGTCCTAGAGTTGGAATCGTACAGTATGTAGGTTTCCAGACTAACTTCTTTGTAGCATTATGTATTTTAAGTTCCTCCATGTCTTTTCATGGCTTGATAGCTTGCATTTTAAAATCACTGAATCAGATTTCATTGTGGGCTACAACACAGTTTGCTTATTCCTTCACTTGGTGAAAGACATCTTGCGTACTTCCAAGTTTTGGCAATTATGAATAAAATTGCTGTAACTACTTATGTGCAGGATGCTAAGTGAACTTAAGTTCTCCAGAGTGACTGTACCCTTTTGATTTCTACTGGCTATGGAGAGTTCTGGTTGTTCCTCATCTTTGAGAGCATTTGGTGTGTTCACCTTTTTGCATTTTAGCCATTCTAATAGGTTTACACTGATATCTCATTGTTGTTTTAG
>NW_016833754.1:0-3082 GCF_001698545.2 Rhinopithecus bieti | reverse complement strand
GCAATGGCAGGCGCCCCGCCACCAGCCTCACTGCTGCCGTTTCGGTTAGATCGCAGACTGCTGTGCTAGCAATGAGGGAGGCTCCGTGGCCATGGGACCCTCCCGGCCAGGTGTGGGTATAATCTCCTGGTGTGCCCATTTGCTTAAAGCGCAGTATTGGGGTGGGAATTACCCGATTTTCCAGGTGTTGTGTGTCTCAGTTCCCCTGGCTAGGAAAAGGGATTCCCTTCCCCCTTGCGCTTCCCAGGTGAGGCGATGCCTCACCCTGCTTCAGCTCTCGCTGGTCGGGCTGCAGCAGATGACCAGTACCAATTGTCCGGCACTCCCCAGTCAGATGACCCTAGTACCTCAATTGAAAATGCAGAAATCACCGGTCTTCTGTGTCGCTCGCACTGGGAGTTGGAGACTGGAGCTGTTCCTATTCGGCCATCTTGCTCTGCCCCTTGATTGATTTTCTTTATGTTTTTTTCTATTCTCTATTTTGTTTATGTCTGCTCTAATCTTTATTATTTCCATCCTTCTGCTAAACCTAGTTTAGTTTGGGTTTAGATTGTTCTTCTTTTCTAGTTCCTTAAGTTGTAAAGTTAGGTTGTTGATTTGAGACATTTCTTGTTTTTCAATTTTAGCATTTATAGCCATAAATTTCCCTCTTAGCACTGCTTTGGCTGAATTCTGTAAATTTGGATATGTTGTGTTTTTGTTTTCATTTGTCTCTAAGTATTTTCTAATTTCCCTTGTGATTTCTACTTTGGCCCATTGGTGTTTAAGAGCATGTTGTTTAACTTTCACAGTTTGTTGAATTTTTCAGTTTTACAAACTCTGTTTTTTTTTATGACTTCATTCTATTTTGGTCAGACAAAATACTTTGTATGATATCTATCTTTTAAAATACATGGTCTATCCTGTAAAATATGCCATGTGCCCTTGAGAAGTATATATATGCTGTTACTTGAAAGATTGTTCTGTATATATTTTACATATAATTGATTTATTGTATTAAGTCCTCTATTTTCTTATTCTCTTCTCTCTGGTTATTCTATCAATTATTGAGAGGGAGGTATTGAAGTCTTCAACTATTATTGTAGAACTGTCTATTTTCCCCTGCAGTTCTGTCAGTTTTTACTTCATATATTTTGATGGTCTGTCATTCAGTATATAAATGCTTATAATTGTTATATGTTTTTGTTATCTTGAGTCTTTTATTAATATATAATGTTCATCTTTGTCTCTTATAACCTTTTGATTGAAACTTTATCTGATATTATGATAGCTGCCCCTGCTCTCTTTTGTTACTATTTACATGGAGTAGCTTTTCCTATTCTTTCACTTTCAATTTATTTATATCTTTGAATCTAAAGTGAGTCTCTTATAAACAACATGTAGCATATGCTTTTATCCATTTTGCCAATCCCAGTTTTCTATAGGAGGATTTAATTCATTTATTTAAAATACTGATAAGGACAGACTTATTTTTGTCATTTTGCTCATTGTTTCCTATATGCCTTTATATTTTTTTGTCCTTCACTTTCTACATTACTGTCTTCTTTTGTGGTTAATTGATTTTTTTGTAGTGAAATATTTGAATTTATTTCTTATTTCCTTTTGTGTATATTCTATAGCTATTTTCTTTGTGGTTACCAGAGGGATTACCTTTAGCAGTCTAAAGTTATGGTACTCTAATTTGAATTTATTTAGCAGTCTAGAGTTATGATACTCTAATTAGAATTTATGGTTGACTTCAATGACATACAAAAACTTTGCCCCTTTACATCTCTGCCCCCACCCCTTTCGGGTGATGATGTTAACATTTTTATACATCATGTCCCTTAAAACATAAATTAATATATTTTTTTGAGATGGAAACTCACTCTATTACCCAGGCTGGAGTGCAGTGGCACGATCAGGACTCACTGCAACCTCCACCTCCCAGGCTCAAGCAATCCTCCCAGTTTGGCTTCCTGAGTAGGTGGGACTACAGGCATGCACCACCATGTCCAGCTAATTTTTGTATTTTTTGTAGAGACAGGGTTTTGTCATGTTTGTCAGGCTGGCCTCCAATTCCTGGGCTTAAGCAATCTGCCTGCAGCTTGAGATTACAGGTGTCAGTGACCATGCCCAGCCAATAATACTTTTAAACACTTTAGTCTTTTAAATTATGAAAATAAAAATGTGAGTTACAAACCAATGTCACAATAATACTAGCTTTTATGCCAATAATTATTTTTAAAATTTATTAGTCTCTTAAATGATATAGAAAACAAGAAGTAGAGTTATAAATTGTTGTTGTAATAATAATAGCTTTTATAATTGCTCCTTCTATTTGCCTTTATTTAGATCTTCATTTCTTCATACAGATTCAAGGTACTGTCTAGTGTCCTTTCATTTCACGTTACAGGACTCCCTTAAACATTTCTTGCAGGGCAAATCTAGTGGTAACTACTTCCCTCAGCTTTGTTTATCTGGGAATGTCTTAATTTCTCCCTCATTTTTGAAGGACTGTTTTACTGGATGTAGGATATTTGGTTCACAGATAATTTTCTTTTATCACTTTGAATCTGTCAGCCCACTGCCTTCTGGTAGCCAACGTTTCTGATGAGAAATCTGTTTATTATCTTATAAAGATCCCTTGTATGCGACAAGTCACTTCTCTTGCTGCTTTCAGGAGCCTTTCTTTGTCTTTCTTTCTAAAGTTTGATTATAATAAGTGGGTGTCTTTCAGTTCATCTTACTTGGAGTTTGTTGAGCTTCTTAGATGTTTATGTCTTTTATCAAATTTGGAAAATTTCACTCATTATTTCTTCTAATATTCTCTCTTCCCCCTTTTCTCATTCTTTTCCTTCTGGGACTTTCACAATGTATATGTAGGTCTGCTTGATGGTGTCCCACAGGTCCATTTTCTTCAATTTTAAATTTATTTTCTTCAGACTGAATGAATTAATTGTCCTGTTTTCAAGTTTATAGATTCTTCTGCCTGCTTAAATATGGCCTTGGATCTTTCTAGTGAATTTTTCCTTTCAGTTATTGTGTTTTTAAGCTCTAGTTTTTTGGTTTTTTTTTTTTTTTTTTTTTTTTTTTTCTTCTT
>NW_016833753.1:0-1041 GCF_001698545.2 Rhinopithecus bieti | reverse complement strand
GTCTTCTTCTGAGTCCTACAAACTCTTCCAACCTCTGCCTCTTTACCCAATTACAAAGCTGATGCCACATTTTCAGGTATTCTTATAAAAATTTTCCACTCCTTGGTGCCAATTTTCTGTATTAAGCTATTTTTGCATCACTATAAATAATTGAGACTGGGTAATTTATTTTTTAAAAAGGAAGTTTAAGTGGCTCATGATTCTACAGGCTGTAGAGAAGGCACAGCATTGGCATGCACTTCTGGGGAGGCCTCTGGAAGTTTACAGTCATGACAGAAGTTAAAGCAGAATCTTGCACATCACAGGGCAAAAAGCAGGAGCAAAAAACAGAGGGGTGAGTTGTTACACACTTTTAAATAACCAGATCTTATAGGAACTCACTCTCATGAGGATAGTACCAAATGGGATGGTGCTAAGCCATTTGTGAGTAATCCACCCCGATAGTTAAATCACCTTTCACCAGGCCCACCTCCAACACTGAGAATTACATTTAAATATGACATTTGGGAGGGGACACACATTCAAACCCTATCGGATAAGTCTTTATGCTTTTTCAAATGTAAGATTATATATTGGCAAAAAAAGATAATTTGACTTCTTTTCCAATTGGGATGCCTTTTATTGCTTTCTTTTGTCTGATTGCTCCAGATAGGACTTTCAGAATTATGTTGAATAACAGTGGTAAAAGTAGACATTCTTGTCATCTTCCAGATTTTAGAGGAAAGGCTTTTAGTTTTTCCCCACTTAGTCTGATACTAGCTGTGGGTCTGTCATATATGACTTTTATTATGTTGAGGTGTGTTCATTCCATACCCAGTTTTCAAAGGGTTTTTTATTATTAAAGATATTAAATTTTATCAAATAATTTTTTAGCATAAGTGAAATGATTATATGGATTTTATCCTTTTTTTTTTTTTTCTTTTTTTTGGAGATGAAGTGTCCCTCTGTCACCCAGGCTGGAGTGCAATGGCATGATCTCAACTCACTGGAACCGCTGCCTCCTGGGTTCAAGTGATTCTCCTGCTTCAGCCTCCCGAGTAG
>NW_016833752.1:0-3089 GCF_001698545.2 Rhinopithecus bieti | reverse complement strand
TGAGGTAGAGATAAAAGATTAGACACGATGTGGTAACTGTTGAAGCCAGTGATGGACATATGATAGTTCATTATACCATCATCCCTATTTTTTTATGTTTGAAAGCGTTTATATTTTAAATCATATCCAAAAGAACCCTCAAAATGTCTATGCCTTCTGACATATTAATAGAGATGCTCCTCAACTTACAATGGGGTTACCTCCCAATAGACTCATCGTAAGTTGAAACATCATAGCCAAAATGCATTTAATATGCCTAATCTACTGAACATCATACCTTAACACAGCCTACCTTCAACTGCTCAGAGCACTAACATTAGTCTGTAGCTGGGAAAATCAACTAACACAAAGTCTACTACAATCAAGTGTCGAAGATCTCATGTAACTGAATGAGTACTACACCAAGACTGAAAACAGAATGGGGTAGGAGTACCTGAAGTACGGTTTCTACTAAATGTACATTGTTTTCGTACCATCGTAAAGTCAAAAAATCATTAAGTCAAACCATCCTGAGTTGGGGCCTGTCTGCATATAGAGATATATTCTAGTTGGGGGGGAAAAAATGGAACTATATTCTAGGCTGGACAGGGTGGCTCACACCTGTAATACCAGCACTTTGGGAGGCCAAGGCGGACGGGATCACCTGAGGTCATGAGTTTGAGACCAGACTGGTCAACATGGTGAAACCATCTCTACTAAAATACAAAATTAGCCGGGTATGGTGGCACATGCCTGTGATTCCAGCTACTTGGGAGGCTGAGGCAGGAGAATCACTTGAACCCAGGAGGCAGAGGTTGTAATGAGCCAAGATCATGCCATTGCACTCCAGTCTGGGCAACAAGAATGGAACTCCATCTCAAAAAAAAAAAGAAATATATTCTAATGCATATTCAATAAGAACAAAAAGGAAAATGATTAAAGATGTTCAAAGAAGTATCTACAATAGCAAAAAAAAAAGGAAAAAAAGAGAGAGAGGAAAAAAACAGCCAATACTGGAAGGTTTAGTAATACATCAACCAATATGATAATAGGCAATTACTAAAAATACTTATGGGTATTACATAGCACTTGGGATTCAATACATATAATTTAAAAACAAGACTAGAAATACAAATGCATAATTATAAGGAGAAAATATTTTATATGGAGGAAGTACAGGAGGTCCTCAAATAACACTGTTTCATTTAATGTAGTTTCATTATAACATTAATAAGAAGAAAAGAATTGATTCCCCTCTGGGGCACCGCCTGTGTAGAGTGTGAAGGTTTTTTCCATGTTTGCATGGGTTTTCTTGGGATAGTTCAGTTCCTTCCCATCCCAAAGATGTGTCCCTTAGGTGAATCAGCATGTCTAAACTGTCCCAGTCGGAGTGAGAGGGGGTGTGGGTGAGTGTGCCCTGCAATGAGATAGGATCCTATCCATGGTGCATTCCCACCCCTGAGCCTTGAGCTGCTGGGAGAGGGTCCAGCCACCCATGGCCATGAACTGAAATAACTGGGTAAATAATTATCTTGTCTTTATTAAACTTACATGTATGTATACCTCACATTAATTTCAATGGTTAATATTAGAAGTGGTGATGTTTTCGTGACCAAAAATAATCCACAGAAACTTAACTCTTGTTTATACCAATTAATCTGTGGTAAAATCAGTTTAATTACATGTTGTTTCACTGAAACTCAGAGTTTCCAAGAATCTACTGTTGATGTTAAGTGAGGACTTACTGTAATTCAAACAAAAGTATTTGTGCTAGGCTCACAAGACAATGGACAAATATTTAATCTGCCATAATTCCTTATTATTTTAAGGGTTTTCAACTTGACATGAAAAAAGGTCAAGCAAAGCAGGATCCTCCAAAGTCCATGCTAGTTGAGTGAATGTGCCTCAGACTCCCAAAAGAGAGGAGTATGAAATTTCTCTATTTCTACTCCAGAACCCATTTTAAGTGCTAAATGCATCAAAAGCCAAAACAACCACCAACAACGACAAGGACACCATCTAGGATTGTAACCAGAGGCCTCCTTGACTTCTCTGGGCACCACTACCAGTGACCCACCCTTCTGGTACCAGCTCACCTCCCACTGCCTCTGCACTAAGACACCATGCTAGTTTTGCTCACAGCCCAGGCTACTCCTCCTCCTGCAAACCCCCACATTCCTGTCTCTCCTGAGCTCAGCCTCTGGCTCCAGCCCACCCACCCATGCATTCTGCATTATGGTGCTGTGCCCACTGTGCCTGACCAGCCTCACTTCACAGGGGCCATCGGCCACAGTTCTGCCCTCCCCACCCTCACTGCAGCCCCAGCAGTGGCCAGCATTGTGCCACACCTCCACCCTGCCAACCGCCTTGCCCAGGAGACCCGACATGATACCCCTACACCAGCTACTCACGCCTGCTATGTGTTTCATGTAAGGTGAAGAATAGAAAGAACAGACTCCAAGCCTAGAATAAATACAAGCCCTTTCCAGGCCTCTACTCCACTGTGAAACAGAACATCACCTCAGTAGTGATAACTTTCCAAGGACCTCACCAGAAGAACAGCTGAAAGGTCCCTCTCATCCCTTAAAACGGGTCTCTTACTCTGGCTGCTTCTCAATGTAAGTGAATCCCAATAAGTACGAAATTCTCTGAGAACTAATCCAGACACAATTAGCAAAGTTCTAAAATCAAGCCTACTCTAGCTTTGCAGAGCAGTATGAAACTACCAAAGGCTTTTTTAAAGCATAGTAACAGTGATTTGTGGTCTATAACCAGAAAATATAGCTCACTTAACCTTAAACTGAAAATAAAATGTTTACAGGTCTGTCTGGTCTACTCAGCAAATGGACAGAAATGAGGAATGAAAGGCTGGCTTGAGTTACCTGCATAGGGGTACTGGTAGGGCACGGCATACGCCTGCCCATTCGCAGCATAGACAACTTGAGTTCCTGGCGGGTACGCACCACTGTATGGCCCACAGCCGTATGCCTGCTGAAAAGAAACAAGCCCATTAGAAACACAACTGTGAAACTTCTAGTAATGTATTAAAATTGTGGTCTCCAGGTTGCAATCAATAAAATTTAACAGTCAATTAAAAGACAAAACAAAAC
>NW_016833751.1:0-884 GCF_001698545.2 Rhinopithecus bieti | reverse complement strand
GGGATCTGGGAAGCGAAGCACCACCCATGAGGCCATGACTTGAGTCTGGTACTCATCCTCTTTGGGGTGGGCAGATGTAGTCACTCGAGCTTCTGTTGGGAGAGAGGGGTTGCATGCAGAGTAGGAGGTGCTCAGAGTGGTGATTAGGGGTGAAGACATCCCTGCAGGGAGTTGCTCATGATTTTCTACCTGAACGGAAGGTCTCCTTTGACACAAGCAACCACCATCAAGACACACAATGAAGAGATGATTTTGTGTAAACTAAGCCACTTCTCAGACACAATTCTCTCTCCCTTGAGAAAGCTGGGAGTAAAGTGTGGGCTGTATACTGGGCTTCCCCTACCTTCTCCCTGTGTGTCTTCTCTTTAGGAGGGAAGAAGTGGATAGGGATGCTGAGGGTGAGCAGGTATATCTTCAGAGCCAAATGAATTGTCTGAACTGTGTTCTGAAGCCACTAGGTCTTTGTAGGAGAGTAAGACAGGGTTTCACCACACTGATCTGTGCCTACAAATAACAAAAATTACAAAATTCCATATCACTCAATTCCCATTTTGGAAATTTTATGCCTTTTCTTAAGACTTTCTTTACCAAAAATAATGTCACAAATCAGTGGTAAAAGACTGAAAATGAAGAGGTTAGAAACCCCTCATCCAGCAAAGAGAAATCACTCTGGAAGGAGGGGTGAGTGCATCGGAGGCCTGGGAAGCATGAGACAGCACAGTCTTTCCTTGGGCTGGTGAACACTTGCCATAACAAGGACAGGAGGACCAAGGCACTGCAGGGCCTGAGGAGCATACATTATAGGGGCTCTCTGTGAAAAAAAAAAATAGCACAATGTTAGCAATACAAAATTAAGCACAAAAATTAATGTTTATATAGGAAAA
>NW_016833750.1:0-981 GCF_001698545.2 Rhinopithecus bieti | reverse complement strand
GAAAGAGACATGAACTACTGACACAGTCCTTGACCCCATAGAGCTCAGAGTATAGTGAGCTTGATTTCTTGTAAGTTAGAGGCAGAGTGCAGAGCAGAAGCTCAGGCAGGAGAAGAGAAGTAAAATGGACACACCACAGGACAGTGACAGCCACAGCCGTCTGGGGACCCTGAGTGCAGCAACAAATAGCGTAGGCTGCCTTGGCAGCCCATGAAGGTATCACGGTTTCCTGTTGCAGCATCTCAGTGATGCTTTTGTTATGCTGCTCTCTGTCAAGCCCCTCTGTGCCCTAGCCCAGAATGGTGGCAGCCACGCTGTGGAGAAAATGGCAGTGATCAGGACCACAGGCTCAGAGCTTGCATGCTGGACCGCCTGGGAATGGGAGCCCTTCACATGTTCTCTGCCTCTGTTTTCAGGTTGGGGGTGCTGGCCAAGGAAGGGAGATGACCCCATGCTGGGTGAAAAGGACGCACCCCAGGAGCACACTGTCTCTTCTTTCTGCGTCATTTCTGCCTCTGCAGTGAATGGTGTCACCAGGCACATCATCTCTGCTGGTGTGACACAAGGAGAGGCCTTCCTGCTCATGGCTTGAGTCTTCAGATGAGGGGAGGTGTAGCACACTCCTGTGCTCTGCTGACCAAGGCAGGGATGCCCGTCACCCCATCAGAATGAGTGCCAGACCAATGGCTAAAATAAAATAGTTTACAACGTTCAAAGGGGTCATCTTCATTCACCTGCAATTTTTTTTCTGTAAAACCACCTGTTCCCCTCAAGGTAGGGTAAATGTGGACCCTATCTGGAAAGCAACTGTCCGCCATCATGGCACAGCCCTGTGCAGTGCCTGTGTGGTGCAGAATCTCAGGAGCAGTCCCCATGTCCCGAACCACGACTGCAGGGACCTTGGAGATAAGCAAGAGCCTCTGGTTAGGCCTTTCAGCAGGGAAATGCTAATCCTGTCCCAGGGGTCTGCAGGGGTTCGGA
>NW_016833749.1:0-2184 GCF_001698545.2 Rhinopithecus bieti | reverse complement strand
GGCCAGCCCCTGCTCATGTGTGCTCCCTTGCCAGCCTTCTCACCTTGGGAACAAACACTTTATTTTTAATTACATTTGGAACCCTTGATTTATTATGCTGTTACTGCTGGCAGAAAATATGTCCTACGGAAATTATTGATAACCATCCATGGTAAAAAGAAAGACTCTATTTATGAATGAGGTGCTTGGAATCAACTTCTCATTTTTGGCAGTCTCCTGGTGTGAGGGTTTAATGCAGCACTTATTCGAGGAAGGCAACATTTTTGTTTTTAGGTAAAAGGATAATATGATTTCTTTCCCCCAATTTATTTATGAGACATAGGCATTATCCACGTTGTAACCCTGTATTTCTATTATTTCAGTTTTGGCTTGACTCATGAATTTAAGGCAAAGCAATTTTAATATTAGTATTAAGCTATAATTCAGATTTTAGGATATGCCGCTCGTGATTTTCTTCCTTGGCAATTCTTCTAGACATATTTTCTTTGTGTGTGTGCGTGTTTTTAAGACACCCTCATTAAAAAAATGGTAGGTACATTTCAATCTCAAGACTAAAGATATTCTTGTTGATATGTTTCACTGAATGCTTTTGCTGTCCTTCAGTGAGTTATGTTCTGGAATGTCATCATTTATAATGAATTTCACTTACTCCTTGGGTCTCCATGCAGAGGCAGGAGCAAGGTCTGTTTCCCTAAAGGGAGAAGAACCTTGTTCCTAAATCAGAGTGGTGTGATTTCCAGGGACCCTGGTTGGGTCATGTTCCCCTAAGGGGAACATGTGGGGCTGTCCTTCCCCCAGCTTGTTTATGTTTGTGGAAAGAGTCACACTGGATTTGCTGAGGTCCAGAAAGCAGGAGAGAAAAGAGGCACGTCCCTGGCTCTTGTTCTTCCTCTGGGGAGCCAGACTGTGCCTGGGGGATGAGAAGGGGTTGACATACTCCTGCTCGGCACAGCGGTTCCCATGCTGGGTCAGAAGCGGTGGGAGTCCCTGGCTCTGACAAGGGCCTTTCCACTTTCCACAAGTTCTGTCCCAATGCTGCCCTCCAGGAGGCTCCTGTGTGCCGACAAGCCGGGGTGGGGGTGGGGGGGCGCGGCCATCCTGGGCAAGGCACCTCCGTGGGGTGGGAGCTGGGGGTGCAGTGATGCTGCGAATTGGCTCATAGCAAACAAGGAGAGGAGGTGAAGGATCAAGATGCAGTATGTTTAGGCTAACAGGGCAGGAATGGGAAGTACACGAGTGGTAATGAGAAGACTTTTATGTGTGATGTTTTCAGTGAACCCAAGGAGAGAGAGACTATGGAGAGCATGTTACATGCCAGTGAGTCATTTGAAATAAGATTCCAGGAAAGAATTATGGAGAGGATCTAGACAAAATATATACAATTATAGAATACAAATGTAGTTTATAAACAATTCCAAGCATACCTTATGGGTAGATTATACAGGATGCAGCTTCATTCCAAAACTCCCCCTGTAGTATCTGCCTGTGCTCCAAACTTGGACCCCGTAATAAATTGTCATTTCTTTGTAGCTTAAGTCATCCCTTTTTGATAAATGCTATTGGTAATACAACAGTTCATTGGTCTTGAAAACATAGTACATGGCTTGGTGGAGATTTTAGGGGCCGTCATTTCTTAATCTGTTTTCTTAAGGTCGTAAACACCTTCAAGTTTCTTACTCGTTGGTATTCATGTGTTCTCTGAGTTTGTGGGTAAACTGGTGACTATCTCTTAACATATCATTCCTCATGTTAATTGTTGGATGTCATTTGACTTAGGATGTTGAAAGCCAAAATAAAGCAGCAGGTCTGGAGCCTCAGGCCTTGGATGAGTTCACCAGTCTGCTGATTGCGGATGACACCCGTGTGGTGGTGGACCTGCTCAAGCTGTCGGTGTGCAGCCGGGCCGGGGACAGGGGCAGGGACGTGCTGTCTGCGGTGCTTTCCGGTATGGGGACTGCCTACCTGCAGGTGAGTCTCAGGGAGGGCGGGGCCGTCTGACCCTACCTCCTCCACATGGGGCCAACCTCCTCTCCAAGGGAGAGCAGCTGTAGATCGCCGGTGATCTTGTGCTGGATTTCATCCTAGTAGACAGCAGGTTAGGAGCACTCCTTTAGAACAAAACGTTTTAGCATTTACCCCAGTGACATCCTTTACCTGTTTTTTGTTGTTTATTTTTTTGAGACG
>NW_016833748.1:0-1341 GCF_001698545.2 Rhinopithecus bieti | reverse complement strand
CTTCTCTGGAAGAAACTGAAAGCATACCTATAAACTTGATAAATTTGATCGATGAAGAAGGGAGGGGAGAAACAAAATAAACCAAGCTTGCTGCGTATTCAGCATTCATCATGAGGTCAGCTTGCTCTCTGACCTGCTTCCTTATGGTTGTTGGCAGCCTGCTGTCCCAAGATCATGTAGACCTTAGAATACAGTTCCCCTTAACTGCCCTGCAGACAACAATTTAAGCATCGTAAAACATTAACTTTTCATCTGAGATATTCCTTCAGGTTCTGCTGTCAGTGAAACTACTGATGCCAGCTGATCTGAAGGGCCCTGCAAGGCACCAACTCACCAAAGAATGCAGTTTCTACATCCTGATGACTTCATCCCTCTTACCACTACACCAACTTTCCAGCCCCTTGCTATCCAGGATCCACTGGAAACCCTCAGTACTTCTAGGGGAGATGAATTTGAGGATCTCCTCCTAGCTTCTCATTCAGACACCCTGTGATCATTAAACTCTGTGCTGCAAACCCTGCTGTCTCAGAATATTGGTAAGCTACTGTGCTGCAGGCATAGGAACCTGACGGTCCTGCAGTAAAGTCTTGTCAAAATTACAAATGGAAGTGAGGGTCGAGGCTAGTCAGGGTTGAGCTGGGTTTTTAATGGGATCCTGGGAGTGAACCAAGACTTGGTAAACATGTTGGGGTTACTGAGTGGGTGGAGGAGGAATCTATCCAACATTGCACTGATGCCCCTTTGGTTTTGATCCTTATGACTAAGGATGAGTCTTTCAAAACAATATATAGAATCCTCTTTATTTTCATTTCAAAACTTTCCATCTTCCTTTATCTCCCCGAATAATCTCACATCTATTCCCATCTCTTTGCTTATTTCATAATAAGCATCTTTTTTTTTTTCCAGAGTCTCCTTCTCTGTAAAGTAGACCGTTTATTTTGTTGCCACAGAAGGTGAGTAACCTGGTTTTATGGAGAGAATGGGTCAAAAGGATCCCATTCCTCAATGGCTGGGGTGATATGAAGGTCATGATTATTCTTTGTCATATCTGCGCCTGCATATTGCCAGTGAAAACTTGCATGTCACATTGGGCAGGCTTCCAAATTAACCACCTGTGGAAGGTCTTATGATTGCCTTACATCCTGTCCCTGAGTAAAGAATTTGACTGGGAGTTCATGAGTGCCTCAAACTCTGCAAGTATTGATGAAGGCTTCACCCACTGACAGTGAGAAGTACACTGATTTGATTCTGATCATGAAGTTTTGCTGGTTTTCTTGCAAGGAAAATGTTTTAGCCTGTTATGTTGTCATCTAAAGCCAATGATTGTAACCTCTGTATTGT
>NW_016833747.1:0-3317 GCF_001698545.2 Rhinopithecus bieti | reverse complement strand
TCATTCTCTTGAGTGGGGCATGGGATATCTGGCAGGGACTGGTGGGCAGAAAACAAGCCCAGCATATACTCACATGCACTGACCCCTGTGCAGAAGGGGATTAGGTCCTGGGGGCCATAGATGGTGGCTGCTGGGCCTGTGTGCTCGGGGCAGTCTCTCCAGAGGCACAGATGGGGTTTCTGAACAGGACCTGGGGAGACGGGCAGCTGCTCACAATGCTGCTTCCCCCAACTGGCAGCCAGTGAGAAAAACGCCCGAGTGGAGGTCTGACCTGTCCCAGTCTGGAGGGCTGATGCTCTCTGGAAAAGTGGCTAATGCGTACTGTCTGCTGTCTCCCTGTCCCCCTCTCCAAAACTTCAGGGCAAAAATAACCCAAGATTGTCAGGATGAGACTGGTGAGGGTGGCACCTTTGGGGATAGGCCCTTTAGCCTGGCAGTCTCCTCCCCAGGCTTCTCTGGGAGCCTGGACTTCAAAGCCTGCTTTGGGGAAACTGTCAAATAAGAGATGTGTGTGTGAGCTGGGTGCCAGGCAGCATGCATGGACGGTGCTCTTCTACCTGGCTCTTGTAGAACTTGTCCATGGCCTGTGTGATGGTCTCTTGGTAATTCCAACTCCCACCCCATCACACAGATAAGATGAAGCCAGCATAGCCTGGGGGTGGGCCGATGTATAAGTTCTACCCCAGATCCCCTGGGCATACCCACCTGCTTCCGACATGTCGGGGAAACAGGTGAGGCCCCTTTTTGTTCTCTGAATGTTGGCAATGGTCTATTCCAGCCAAATGGGAATGGGCAGGCAGGAGAGTACCTCATCTTGAAAGAAGTGGCTCCTGGAAGCAGCTGGGAGGGGGCAGAGGTCCCCCATACTCCCCCCAAACCTGTTCTCGGAGCAGGAAAAAGGGCCTCTGTGACAGCCCTGCTCAGTGGCTCTCACTCTGAGGGGTGTCCTTGCCCAACCCAGGTGCGCACCCATCTGAGATGGCCTTGCATGGACCTGGTTGGGAAAGTTCAGCTGCAGCAACCACTGGAACCTGCCCACACCTAGTGTCTCTACTCACGCGTGGGGCTAGATGTTCCTCCCTCCTGTAGTGGTACAGCCAGAGTGGCAGAGGGGGCAAGTCACTGCTGCAGTTCCCACGTGGGTCTGAGTGGGGGTCAGCCTGGGTGCACATGTATTTCCCAATTACCTGGTTCCATCTGGGGGCTTCATGAACAGGAGTGGTGCTTTTCCAGGCCTCTTTTGCATATACCAGCTACAGGCCCAGGTTTCCCAAGTTTCTGGAGCCTCTCTTCCAGCCTGGCAAGTGTGGCGTGTTGTAGGGGAAGGACATCAAGCCTACAGGCAGCAGAACCTGTCTGGGTATGTTCTCTACCCCTGGAAGCCCTGGTTGTTTACCTCTTTGGGTGAGAGTCGGCTTAGGATCTCGACATTCTTGAAGGACTTCAGAACTATACAGACAGCGGCTCAGGAGGCAGCAGGGGCTGGGACTGGCAGGTAACCAGTGTAGTGGGGGTTGTAGGGCTGTTTGGTCTTGCAGGGAATTCAGGGAGGCTTGGATGTGCTGAAGCTATAGACGAGCTTGGGCTTGGATATGGAAACAGCATAGAGCGGCCCTTCAGCACGCTGGGCTCTGAGTAGATGCACCTGGTCCACCTACAGGTGTTCCCCACCTAGAGCACAGCTGTGGATAGAAGCCGGGAAAGCTGTGGAGGGAAGAGGAGGAGGAGGGAGTCTCAGGGCGGCCCCAGCAGCCAGGCAGGGCCTCTGTAAGTGAGAGGCAGATCCAGCCTGTTGGCCACTTAGCAGCTGCTTGGCCAGCGGCAAACCACCTGACCTCTGTTCACCAGTAAATGGGTGTTGCAGAAGGACTTTCCTTCTGGGACTTCTGAAGCTCGAAGGGGCAGCACACACCACGTGCTGAGAAAGCACCGAACTCAGGCAAGCTTCTCCAAGAGCACCTCATCAGATTAGCATCCAACCTGTACAGGACACCATCGAATCTCCCCATCCCTCCTTCCAGCTGAAGAAACCAACCTGTACAGGACACCATCAAATCTCCCCATCCCTCGTTCCAGCCGAAGAAACCAACCTGTACAGGACACCATCGAATCTCCCCATCCCTCATTCCAACTGAAGAAAAGGGAGTCTCTGTCCTAGGGGAGCGAGCACAGGCATATCTGTGCAGTGGGCACATGGCCCAGGTTGGGGGAAGGCCCTTGGATACATGCTGGTTTCACCAGTCGTCTGTGGGTTGGGTTTGGCCTGGACCCCTGTACCCCAGGAGGCCAGTAGCCCCCTGCATGGGACAGGACTGGGAGGCGGGTGGGAGGGCTGAGCTTTGAGGGAAGCCATTATTTGGCCTCATGGGAAGTGGTGCAGGTGGTTGTTGGTGGCTCAGTTTTGCAGGACCTGGGTGATCACCCAAGGAGTGAAAATTGCCTTTTTATGAGAAATTGCCAAAATTGATGCAAGCTCATCAGTTGAAAAGGTGAGTAATGCTGACAGGCGGCTTCACCTGCCCCTTCCCCACAAGTAACTGGTGTTCAGAGGTGGATTTTGTTCCTTCCCAGCCTTTCCCCTTTGCATGTAGCTGTGTGCACGTACTTTTGTGTGTACACACACATTCCCTGGAGGAGTTATTTTTATTTTTTCATTTGGGGGGATAGCTACTGAGGCAGCCTGACACTTGCTTATCTTGTCTTTTAAGTGTGGAGTTCTCTATGGAGTGGGCATCGGGGACTTACTAGCTGGCCTCTGCCAGCTATTTGGCTGCCCCAGTTTCCGCCCTTCACAGACATGCTAGCCACCTGATGTGACATTCAGTGGCCTTGTTTGCAGCTAGTATGATGAGACAAGTGGATCAGGTACATTATAAAACTGAGAAAGCACACAACATGCAGAGGGAAAGGAATAATGACCACGTGTGTACTGCTCTGCTAAAGTCCATGTCATGTGACTGAGATGATAAACATTTTTTCACATAACATTTGGGCCCTGAGACAGGGCATTTATGTTTTACTTTTTACTTATAACAGAGTTAGAAGAAATACTACCAGGCTTTCTTTTCTGTTTTCCCTAACTCCCACTTTACCCCTCAAGTTTACCTACCTCAGAGAGAAAGCGGAGCTCGCCTGGTTAATGAGAGCCTGAAATGATTTCAGCCAGGTCACTGTGTAAAGGTCATACTGCTTCTGTCTCCTTGTGTGTCATTTGCTCAGCTCAAGTATTTCGTAGCTCCCTGTATACACTTAGCTGTGTTACCCTCCTAGCCTGCTTTCTTGGTTTGATACATGCCTGAGAGCACGTGGGAGCACTT
>NW_016833746.1:0-1764 GCF_001698545.2 Rhinopithecus bieti | reverse complement strand
CTTTGTTTGAATTCATTTTACAGAGTTACAGTGTTCTTTTCATTGAGCAGTTTTCGAACACTCTTTTCTTGGAATCTGCAATGGGATACTTCAGAGTGCATTGAAGCTTAGGGTGACAATGGAAATATCCTCATACAGAAGCTAGAAAGAATCTTTCTGAGACACCGCTTTGTGATGTGTTAATTCATCTCAAAGTGTTACACGATCCTTTTCATTCACCATTTTGGTAGTAGTGCTTTTGGGGAATATGAGAAGGGACATTTTGTATCATATTGAAGCCTATGGTGACAACAGAAATATCCTCAGATAAAAACTAAAAAGAAGCCATTGGAGAAAGTACTTTCTGATGTGTTAATTCATCACACAGAGTTACACCTTTATTTTCATGGAGCAGCCTGCAAACACTGTTTCCCTGGATTTCTGCAAAGGGATATTTGGAAGTGCATTGAGGCCTACGGTGAAAAAGGAAACATCCTCAGATAAAAACTAGAAAGAATCTTTCTGAGAAACCTCTTTTGATGTGTGTATTTATCTCACAGAATTACACTATTCTTTTCACTGAGCAGTTTGCTAACACTGTTTACTTGGAATCTGCAATGGGATGTTTCGGAGTGCATGGAAGCTGGTGGTGACAAAGGAAAAATCCTCATAAAAAATTAGAAAGAAGCTGTCTGAGAATCTGCCTCATGATGTGTTAGTTCATTTCACAGAGTTACACGATTTTTTTCAAGATCAGTTTGGTAGCATTGTGTTTGGGGAATATGAGAAGGAATAATCTGGATTGCATTGAAGCCTATGGTGATGAAGGAATTATCCTCAGATAAAAACTAGAAAGAAGTTTTCTAAGAAACTTCTTTGTGATGTGTGAATTCACCTAACAGACTTACACTGTTCTTTTCATGAAGCAGTTTGCTAACACTGTTTTCGTGGAATCTGCAAAGAGATATTTGGGAGTGCTTTGAGGCCTATGGTGAAAAAGGAAATATCCTCAGATTAAAACTAGAAAGAACCTCTCTGAGAAACTGCTTTGTGATGTGTGAATTCATATCACAGTGTTACACCGTTCTTTTCATTGAGTAGTTTGCTAACACTGTTTTCGTGGAATCTACAATAGGACATTTGGGAGCGCATTGAAGATTATGGTGACATAGGAAATATCCTCAGATAAAAACCAAAAATAAGTTTTCTGAGAAACTGCTTTGTGATGTGTGAATTCATCTCACACTGTTACACTGTTCTTTTCATTGAGCAGTTTGCTAACACTGTTTGCTTGGAATCTGCAATGGGATATTTTGGAGTGCATTGAAGCTTATGCTGACAAATGAAATATCCTCATATAAACACTTGAAAGAAGCTTTCTGTGAAACTGCATTGTGATGTGTTAATTCATCTCACAGTGTTACATGATCCTTTTCATTGATCAGTTTGGTAGCCGTGTTTTTGGGGAACCTGAGAAGGAATATTTTGGATTGCATTGAAGCCTATGGTGACAAAGGAGACATCCTCAGGTAAAATCTAAAAAGAAGTTTTCTGAGAAAGTTCACTCTGATGTGTTAATACATCTCACAGAGTTTCACCTTGGTTTTCATGGAGCAGGTTGCTAACACCGTTTTTCTTATATCTGCAGAGGGATATTCGGGAGCACATTGAGGCCTACAGTGAAAAAGGAAATATCCTCAAATAAAACTAGAAAGAATCTTTCTGAGAAATTGTTTTGTGACGTGTGAATTCATCACACTGAGTTACACCATCCTTTTCATTGAG
>NW_016833745.1:0-1031 GCF_001698545.2 Rhinopithecus bieti | reverse complement strand
AAAATAAAAAAAAAAAAAAAAAGCACTATCAACCAAGAATACTATGTCCTGCAAAATTATCCTTCACAAATGAATAACAAATAAAGTCTTTCCAAGATAAGCAAATGGCGAAGGAATTCATTATCACTAGGCCAGTCCTACAAGAAATGCTCACAGGAGTCTTCAACCTGAGCATTAAAGAATGAGATTTACCATCATGAAAACACATAGGACTATAAAACTAACTGGTAAAGTAATCACACAAAGGAAGAACAAAAATTATTTAAATGGTACCACTATAGATATCCACCAACTATGACAAACAATTAAAAAATGAAAAGAATAAAATGTAAACAACCAGAAAACAGTAAACAGTATGACAAGAACAAAGCCTCACATATCAATAATAACCTTGAACATAAATGAATTAAATTATCCACTTAAAAAATATAGAGAGGATAAATAGATTTTTTAAAAATTCCAACTATATGCTGCTTTTAAGAAACTCACCTTACCAGTAAAGACACATATCGACTGAAAGTAAAAGAATGGAAAAAGCTATTCCATGTAAATGGAAATCAAAAGCGAGCAAGAGGGGCGGAGCAAGATGGCCGAATAGGAACAGCTCCAGTCTCCAACTCCCAGCGCGAGCGACACAGAAGACCGGTGATTTCTGCATCTTCAACTGAGGTACTGGGGTCATCTCACTAGGGAGTGCCGGACAATCGGTGCTGGTCAGTTGCTGTAGTCTGACCAGCGAGAGCTGAAGCAGAGCGAGGCATCGCCTCACCTGGGAAGCGCAAGGGGAAGGGTATCCCTTTTCCTAGCCAGGGGAACTGAGAGACACAACACCTGGAAAATCGGGTAACTCCCACCCCAATACCACGCTCTAAGCAAACGGGCACACCAGAAGAATATATCCCTCACCTGGCCGGGAGGGTCCCACGCCCACGGAGCCTCCCTCATTGTTAACACAGCAGTCTGCGGCGATCTAACCGGAGGCAGCAGCGAGGCTGGGGGGGGGCGCCCGCCATTGCTGAGGCTTAAGTAGT
>NW_016833744.1:0-703 GCF_001698545.2 Rhinopithecus bieti | reverse complement strand
TCACAGGTGAGAGGAGATCAGACATACTTGCACAATCACTGTCATTCTGTGACAAGTGCTCTGATACAGGGAGAACAGAGATGTAGCCAGGCAAATGTGTGTGTAGATCTAAACCTGTTATCTTACAAAAGCAGGAGACAAGACTCCCACTTCTAGAAGATGGAGTAGACATTCTTTCCTGTATTCCTCCTGCTAAGTACAACTACAATCTCTGGACATTGTATACAAAGCAAACACAAGAAGACTGAAGAGTGAGGAGAAGACAGACGGGCGAGGAACTTTAGCACCTGAGGGAGGACCTGGGTTTCCTTTTGGCTTCACACATCCCACACTGGGTAATGCGGAAGGTGGCAAGCTGGAAGTGCCAATCAGTGCAGACCAAAAAGACCCTGAGAAGAGCTGCTCTCTTTAACAAAGAATCTAAGAAGGAAAGGAGCAACCTAGCAGGACAGAACGTTTTTAGACAAGAACCTCTCTACTCCAGGGAACCACCACAGAAAAACCTCCAGCCTCACACCAGCAAAGGCCAAGCGTGAAGAGCCTGAATTTCCGTGCTCAGCAGGCTGTATACAGCAAGGCACCGCCGGGTCCTCATAACACCGTCGAGTAAGACTGAGTAGGGGGCTGAGAATTTCTTCCCTGCCAGATGGAAACAAAACGCCCCCATCCCGCTGGGTGGTGCCCACGGAGACCATGTGGGGAG
>NW_016833743.1:0-1561 GCF_001698545.2 Rhinopithecus bieti | reverse complement strand
GGAAAACAGTTTTGGGATGTATGACTTCATCTCACACAATTACACCATCCCATTCATGGAGAAGTTTGGTAGCACTGTTTTTGGGGAATCTTAGAAGGTATATTTGGGATCGTATTGAAGCCTAGGGTAACAAAGGAAATATCCTCAGAGAAAAACTAGATAGAAGCTTTCTGAGAAACTTCTTCATGATGCATGAATTCATCTCACAGAGTTACATGATTCTTTAAATGGTGGAGTTTGCTAACACTCTTTCCATGGAATTTGTAAAGGAATATTTGGGAGTGCACTGAGGCCTATGGTGAAAAAGGAAATATCCTCAGATAAAAACTAGAAAGAATATTTCTGAGAAAATGTTTTGTGATGTGTGAATTCAGCTCACAGAGTTACACTGTTCTTTACATTCAGCAGTTTGCTTACTCTGTTTTCTTGGAATCTGCAGTCTGATATTTCAGAGAGCACTGAAGCTTATGGTGACAAAGCATATATCCTCACATAAAAACTAGAAGGAAACTTTCTGAGAAACCTCTTTCTGATGTGTTAGTTCATCTCACAGAGTTACACGATTCTTTTCATGGAGCAGTTTGGTAGCACTTTTTTTGGTGTATCTGAGAAGGGATATTCTGGACCGCAATGAACCATAAGTTGACAAAGGAAACACCCTCAAATAATAACTAGAAAGAAGCTTTCAGAGAAAGTTCTTTGTGATGGGTGAATTCATCTCACATAGTTACACCTTTCTTTTCATGGAGCAGCTTGCTAACACTGTGTTCGTGGAATCTGCAAAGGGATGTTAGGGAGAGCATTGAGGACTATAGTGAAAAAGAAAATATCTTCAGATTAAAAGTAGAAAGATTCCTTCTGAGATACTCCGTTGTGAGGTGTGAATTCATCTCACAGAGTACACTGTTCTTTTCACTGAAAAGTTTGCTAACACTGTTTTTGTGGAATCTGCAATAGGATATTTGGGAGCACATTGAAGCTTATGATGACAAAGTAAATATCCTCAGATAAAAATCAAAGAGAAGATTTCTCAGATACTGCTTCATGATGAGTGAACCCATCTCACAGAATTACACTGTTCCTTTCGATGTGCAGTTTGCTAACACTGTTTTCTTGGAATCTTCAATGGAATGTTTCGTAGTGTATTGAAGCTTTTGGTGACAAAGGAAATATCCTCATACAAAAACTAGAAAGAAGTTTTCTTAGAAACCAATTGGTGATATATTAATTTATCTAACAGGGTTACATGATCCCTTTCATTGATCAGTTTGGTAGCAGTGTTTTTTAGGAATTTGAGAAGGAATATTTTCGATTGCTTTGAAGCCTATGGTGACAAAGGAAATATCCTGAGATAAAAACTAGAAAGCCGGTTTCTGAGAAAGTTCTTTCTGATGTGCTAACTCAACTCAAAGTGTTACACCTTTCTTTTCATAGAGCAGCTTGCTAACACTGTTTACCTGGGATCTGCAAAGGGATACTTGGGAGGGCATTGAGGCCAAAGGTGAAAAAGGAAATATCCTCAGACAAAAACTAGAAAGAAGCTTTCTGAGAAACTGCTTTG
>NW_016833742.1:0-2045 GCF_001698545.2 Rhinopithecus bieti | reverse complement strand
ATTTGCCAATTTATATATTTTAAGTGGAATATTTAGGTTATTTATATTCAAGGTTAATATTGAATGTGAGTTTTTATTCTTGTCATAGTGTTGTTAGTTAGTGGCTGTAATCTCAATTGTGTAATTGCCTTAGAGGGTCTATGAACTTTGTATAATACTTATGTGTATTTTTATCATGTCAGGTATTTTGGTTCCATGCTTAGAACTTCTTTGCGCATATTCTGTTAAGACCAACTTAATAGTGACATATTCACTTAGCATTTGTTTTGTCTGGTAATGAGTTTATTTCTCCTTCATTTATGAAACTTAATTCAGCATGATATAAAATTCTTGGTTGTCTTTTTTTTTTTTTTTTTTCTTCAAGAAAGCTAAAAATAAGCCCCCAGTCTCTTCTGGTTTGTAAAGTTTCTGATGAGTCTGTGAGATTTCCTTTATAGGTGATTTTACATTTCTCTCTAGAAGGTTTTAAGATTTTTTGTTTAGTGTTGATTTTGGATAATCTGATGACTATATAGCTTGATGATGTTTGTCTTGTATAGCATCTGCCAGGTGTTCTCTGAGTTTCCTATTTCTGGAAGTCTATCTCTCTAAGAAGATCAGGGAAACTTTCTTGAATTAATTCCTTAAATATGTTTTCCAATTGTCTTACATTTTCTTCTTCTCTCACAGGAATGTCTGTATGTCACAGATTTGTTTTGCATAATCCCATATTTCTTGGAGGATTTGTTCATTTTAAAAAATTATATTTTCTTCATTTTGTCTGACTAGGCTAAATTTTAAGACCAATGTTCAATATCTGAAGTTGTTTCTTATACTTATTCTAGAATATTATTAAAAATCTCAACTCTATTTTGAAATTCATTTAGTACATTTTTTGTTGTTGTTTTTTTTTTATAATTTCTGGATTTTTAAAAGAGAATTATCTCATCTCTTATAATCCTGAATTGGCTTTCTGGCTTCTTTGTGTCATTCTTCAACTCTCTCTTGGATTTCATAGAACTTCCTTATTGTATTTTAAACTGTTTATCATTTCAGAATTTTCATTTTGGTCAGGATTCATTTGTAGAGACTTAGTAAAATTATTTGAAGGTGTCAAACACTGTATCTTTTTGTATGGCTGCTGCTGGAGTTCTTGCACTAATTCCTTCTAATATGAAGTGGCTGTCACCCTTTATTTTGTGATTTGCTATCATTTAGAGGAAACTTTAAAATTTGTATTCTGTTTTTCCCTTCATAATATTACTGTAGTGTATGTTGTGTAGAATTATTTGACTTTATTTCTGGGTGTTTTCAGGGGACCAAGGCTCTGTATGGATTCCATAGTATGGATAGCTACTTTGTGGTGGCTTTCTTGCATGCTGCTTGTTGAAGTGGAATATTTGATTATGAGCCTACACACTCTATTCTGCAGGGTTTGGGGTATGTGTATAGAGGTTTCAGTGAACTTATCTCAAACACTACCGCTGTGTTCTTTTGCCAGCAGGTTTTTTGTTTTGTTTTGTTTTGTTTTTTTCCTATTTGGTCTTGTAGTGAGTCTATAGTCCAGTAAATTGCACTTAAGAGTATGATATGGTTCTCCCATGGGCAGCCCAATCATGAGTGGAGGCACCAGCCCTGATGGGGGTTGGAGGAAAGTTCATGTGGGGACATGCTGAGGTCTCACGGGGAGCATTAAGGGGACTGTATCAACATATCTTCCTAGGAAAGCAGGGATGTGGTCCACTTTCCTTTCACACCTTGTCACAGGGATCATAACCTTTGGTTCATGCAAACACTGACCTTTGGCTCCCTGCTACAGTGCAACTGAGATCCATACAAATTTCCTTCTGGCAGCTACCACTGAAATGGCCTGAGTGCAGCACTACAAAACATGCTGGAAATTCTGTCTCCAAGCGTACCTGTGCCATCCCTCAGCAGGCAAAGTCTGTCGCACCTGCAACAGTGGATAGGGAGAGCAGTACATGACCCCTAATGCACTTCCATTTCTGGCCACTGATGCTGACCCTTCAGGGATTAGCACCACATTCATGTTTTCTTTGTCCCAG
>NW_016833741.1:0-2394 GCF_001698545.2 Rhinopithecus bieti | reverse complement strand
GGAAGGGATCCAGTTTCAGCTTTCTACATATTGCTAGCCAGCTTTACCAGCACCACTTGTTTAATAGGGAATCCCTTTCTTATTTCTTGTTTTTGTCAGGTTTGTCAAAGATCAGATGGTTGTAGATGTGCGGTATTATTTCTGAGGGCTCTGTTCTGTTCCATTGGTCTATAGCTCTGTTTTGGTAGCAGTACCATGCTGCTTTGGTTACTGTAACCTTGTAGTATAGTTTGAAGTCAGGTGGCATGATGCCACCATCTTTGTTCTTTTGGCTTAGGATTGTCTTGGCAATGCAGGGTCTTTTTTGGTTCCATATGAACTTTAAAGTAGTTTTTTCCAATTCTGTGAAGAAAGTCATTGGTAGCTCGATGGGGATGGCATTGAATCTATAAATTACTTTGTGCAGTATGGCCATTTTCACGATATTGATTCTTCCTATTCAATGTAGTATATTTAAACAAAAATTACTCTCAATATTAAATTGGCTTTTTGTTGTTGTTGTTGAGATGGAGTCTCACTCTGTTGCCCAGCTGGAGTGCAGTGGCACGATCTTGGCTGACTGCCAGCTCCACCTCCCAGGTTCACGCCATTCTCCTGCCTCAGCCTCCTGAGTAGCTGGGATTACAGGTGTGCCACTGCACCCGGCCTAAATTGGCTTATTTGTACAATGTAGGACTAGTTCGTTTTTATAATTCTCTGGACCAAATATAGATATTGCATATAGCCATGTGAAATTTCAGAGAGCACTTTCTCAAAGGGAACGGATAGTCTAGAGCAGACCCTGCTGCTGCCCTGCCTCGTTGTCCTTTGGAAAAGCTGAGTAAACCTGCAGCTGAGAACACGTCCTGGTTGCTGTCAATGTTCTGCCTCAAGCACTTAGGTCTCTCTTTTTCTCTGTCTTTCTCTGGCACCCCCAGAGCTCTCACAGAGAGGGAACCTGAACGTCAATTGAGGAAATGTACAGAAGAGAAGCAACACCGCTGGGGGCAACTTCAACCAGTGGAGCAGATGAAAGCATTATTTTGAGTGTTTGTCGTCTAAACTCCAATTGCAAATTCATTCCCAAAACTGAACCATCTCTGCAAAAGTCCAAGGGGTGATTAGTGAACAGGGGCTGCTTTAAATTTTGGTCTTTGGAGTCTACTTTTAATTATGTGAGCAAGGTAAGGGGATGCATAACAGGTAACTACACAAGCACACAAAACACATACAATTATGTCTAGCCTACACTATTTGCAGCAACTTAATTAATCCCTGAAAAGCCTCAGCACAATATATCTCTGCCTTGGTGAAGGTCATTTGAGGAGTCCTACTGTGTGAAATGGTGTACTCTTTTATAAAACAGAACAACTTCAATTGTGGCTCATAAGGCCAGCTTGGTTATTATCCATTTTACGGAAGTACGTCTGAAATATGATATGTAATCCTTTTCAGCAAGTCATTCCAATGTATAACTACTCAAAAAACACACTATCTATACTTTGCCCTGGGCCTTGGATTGACCTATGGCCTAAAGCAACAAAATCTGACAAAAGCTGGAAAATATTTGTTTTTTTAATGAACCAAATTATCACCTGATATTTATGGAGCTCACAGAAGGCTATGGCACATTTGTAGTCTGTAAAACAAATAAAAGAATTTTACATGTGGTTTTACTTCTAAACAGATAACAAGTGTGTATATAAAACATGCACTTAAGCAGAAAAAAGTTGCCAATTGAAATAAAGAAGATACATTTTGGTTTTATTATTTAGATATTAGGTTGTGTAGGTTTGTTTACATGTAAGTGAATAAAAGCACATTTTAGCATCCTAAGTAATTTACATATTTACATTTTTTCTAATAGAAAATGCAATCTAAATTTCATTTTTTACGGTTTTCCTTTCTATTTCAAAACTATATTTTTTCTTTCGAGTTTGAGCTTTTAATTTTGATTTCACATCATCATTTTTATGTAATGTTGGGAAGGTAAATACAGTTATATTCCTAATGTAAATCAAGGTGGGTGGTTTATATTTGCATCAGAATTTGCAGTACCTGGCCGGGTGCAATGGCTCACACCTGTAATCCCAGCACTTTGGCAAGTCAACTCAGGAGGATCACCAGAGGTCAGGAGTTCGAGACCAGCCTGGCCAACATAGTGAAACCTTGCCTTTACTAAAAATACAAAAATTTGCCAGGCGTGGTGGCGGGTCCCTGTAATCTCAGCTACTCAGGAAGCTGAGGGAGGAGAATCGCTTGAACCCAGGAGGCGGAGGTTGCAGTGAGCTGAGATCCTGCCATTGCACTCCAGCCTGGACAACAAGAGTGAAACTCCGGTAGTCTCCACCTCTGGGGACAGCGCACAGCTGAAGACCAACAGGGGAAGCAGCGGGAGCCGGTGCAGACACGAAC
>NW_016833740.1:0-1080 GCF_001698545.2 Rhinopithecus bieti | reverse complement strand
ATATACAACCATGTCATCTGCAAACAGGGACAATTTGACTTCCTCTTTTCCTAATTGAATACCCTTTATTTCTTTCTCCTGCCTTATTGCTTTGGCCAGAACTTCCAACACTTTGTTGAATAGGAGTGGTGAGAGAGGGCATCCCTGTCTTGTGCCAGTTTTCAAAGGGAATGCTTCCAGTTTTTGCCCATTCAGTATGATATTGGCTGTGGATTTGTCATAAATACCTCTTATTATTTTCAGATAGGTTCCATCAATACCTAATTTATCAAGAGTTTTTAGCATGAAGGGCTGTTGAATTTTGTTGAAGGCCTTTTCTGCATCTATTGAGATAATCATGTGGTTTTTGTCTTTGGTTCTGTTTATACGATGAATTACATTTATTGATTTCTGTATGTTAAACCAGCCTTGCATCCCAGGGATGAAGCCGCCTTAATCATGGTGGATAAGCTTTTTGGTGTGCTGCTGGGTTCAGTTTGCCAGTATTTTCTTGAGGATTTTTGCATCAGTGTTCATCAGGGATATTGGTCTAAAATTCTGTTTTTTTGTTGTGTCTCTGCCAGTCTTTACTATCAGGATGATACTGGCCTCATGAAATGAGTTAGAGAGGGTTTCCTCTTTTTGTATTTATTGGAATAGTTTCAGAAGGAATGGTACCACCTCCTCTTTGTACCTCTGGTAGAATTTGGCTGTGAATCCATCTGGTCCTGGACTTTTTTTTGGTTGGTAGGCTATTAATTATTGCCTCAATTTCAGAGCCTGTTGTTGGTATATTCAGGGATTCAACTTCTTCCTGGTTTAGTTTTGGGAGGCTGTATGTGTTCAGGAATTTATCCATTTCTTCTAGATTTTCTAGTTATTTGGAAAGAGGTGTTTATAGTATTCTCTGATGGTAGTTTGTATCTCTGTGGGGTCGGTGGTGATATCCCCTTCATCATTTTTTATTGCATCTATTTGATTCTTCTCTCTTTTCTTCTTTATTAGTCTTACTAGCAGTCTGTCAATTTTGTTGATCTTTCAAAAAATCAGCTTCTATGTTCATTGATTTTTTGAAGGGTTTGTGTTTAGTGCTTCCTTAAG
>NW_016833739.1:0-1080 GCF_001698545.2 Rhinopithecus bieti | reverse complement strand
TTCTTTCTCGTTTTTAACTGATGAAATTTCCTTTATCAGCGTAAGCCTCAATGCGATCCAAAGTAGGCCTTCTGAGATTCCTGAAAGGCAGTGTTAATGGTCTGCTCCATGAAACATCAGTGTAACTCTGTGAGATGAATTCACACAACACCAAGAAGTTTCTAAGAAAGCTTCTTTCTAGTTTTCTTCTGAGGATATTTCCTTAGTCACCGTGAGCTTCACTGCGCTAAGAAGTATCCCATTGCAGATTTCAAGGAAACTGTGATAGCAAACTCATCACTGAAGGAAACTTGTAACTCTGTGAGATACATTCACACAACACAATGCAGTTTCTCAGAAGGGATCCTTCCAGCTTCTGTCTGAGGATTTTTCCTTTTTAACCATAGCACTCAATGAGCTCCCAAATATAGCTTGCTGAATCCATGAGAACAGTGTTAGCAAACTGTTCCGAGAAGGGAAGGATGGAACTCTGTGAGATGAAGTAAAACATCAGAATGCAATCTCCCAGAAAGCTTCTCTGTAGTTATTATTTGAGGACATTTCCTTTTTCACCATGTGCCTCTATTGGCTCCCAAATATCACTTTGCAGATTCCACGAAAAGAGTGTTAGCAAACTTGTTCTGAGCAATAAGTTGTAACTCTGTGAGACGAATTCACAGATCACAAAGAAGTTTCTCAGAAAGCTTCTTTCTCGATTTTAACTGATGATATTTCCTTTATCAGCGTAGGCCTCAATGCGATCCAAAGTAGCCCTTCTCAGATTCCTGAAAGACAGTGTTAATGGCCTGCTCCACGAAACATAAGTGTAACTCTGTGAGATGAATTCACACATCACCAAGAAGTTTCTAAGAAAGCTTCTTTCTAGTTTTCTTCTGAGGATATTTCCTTTGTCATTGTGAGTTTCACCGCGCCAAGAAGTATCCCAATGCAGATTTCAAGGAAACTGTGATAGCAAACTCGTCACTGAAGAGAAACTTGTAACTCTGTGAGTTACATTCACACATCACAATGCAGTTTCTCAGAAAGGTTCTTTCCAGTTTCTGTCTGAGGATATTTCCTTTTTTACCACAGCCCTCAATG
>NW_016833738.1:0-1074 GCF_001698545.2 Rhinopithecus bieti | reverse complement strand
ACTCCACACCATTCCATTCCATATTCCATTCCATTCCGTTTCATATTCCATTCTTTTCCATATTCCATTCCATTCCATTCTGTATTCCATTCCATTCCGTATTCCATTCCATTCCCGTCCATATTCCATTCCATTCCATTTAATTCCATTGCATTGCATTGTATACCGTATTCCATTCCATTCTATTCCATATTCGATTTCATTCCATATTACATCCCAGTCCACATTACATTCCATTCCATATTCCATTCCATTGGTTTCCATTCCATATTCCATTCCATTCCATATTCCATTGCATTCCATTCCATTCCACTCTTTTCCATTCCATATTCCATTCCATTCCGTTCCATTCCAATCCATTCCATTCCATTCCATTCCATTCCATTCCATTCCATAATCCCTTCCATTCCTTCCATTCCATTCCATATTCCATTCCATTCCATTCCATTCCACTCCATTCCATATTCCATTCCATTCCACGCCATTCCATATTCCATTCCATATTACATTCTATTACATTCCATGTTCCATTCCATTCCATTCCATTCCGTTCCGTTCCATTCCATTCTGTTCCATATTCCATTTCATTCCATATTCCATTCCATTCCATTCCATATTCCATTCCATTCCATTCCATATTCCATTCCATTCCATATTCCATTCCATTCCATTCCATTCCATTTTGTTCCATATTGCATTCCATTCCATTTTGTTCCATATTGCATTCCATTCTCTTTTCCATTCCATTCCATTGAATACCATACTCCATTCCATTCCATTCCATTCCATTCCATATTCCATTCTATTCCATTCCATATTCCATTCCGTTCCTTTCTATTCCATTCAATTGTATTCCACATTCCATTCCATTCCATTCTATTACATTCCGTATTCCATTCCATTCCACATTCCACTCCATTCCATATTCTATTCCATTCCATATTCCATTCCATTCCATATTCCATTCCATTCCATATTCCATGGCATTCCATTCCATTCCTTTCCCTTCCATTCCATTTCATATTCCGTTCTATTCCGTTGCGTTCTGTTCTGTTCCGTTCCATTACATTCCAT
>NW_016833737.1:0-640 GCF_001698545.2 Rhinopithecus bieti | reverse complement strand
GTCTCCCACCGGCCTCTACTGACTGTCCTATAGCGCGTCCGCCAGGACTAGATCAGTCTCAAATACAGACCCCGCGGGATTGTTCAGAGGCAGACAGACAACATACAGACTTGAGCCGGCTTACTTACTTTTGCGATGACCCGTTGGCCTGGGGTCTGGTGGGCTTAGGGGCAATCCCGACGCTCCCCCAAATGTTGTGCCCAGATCCACGATGTCCCAAAAGCAACCACCAGAGACCAGAGTCAAAGCCAAGCGGCAGGGTTCGCTTTATTTCGAGTTCAAACTCGGTTCTCTCCAGCTAGGCACTAGTTCCCAGGGAGAGACCCCGAGCTCGGGGTTTCAGCCGTTTTATAGTCCGGCACAAACAAGTTACAGAGAATCTGGGGAATTTTACAGTTGTAAGTTTACAATTGGCTGACATTTAAAGTTATACATGAGTCAGTTGTTCATTGGTTCCCGCCCTTCGGCCATATCATAAACGGCCGTTCCCGCCTTTTGGCAAAACCACAAACGGCCGTGACGCATTTAGGGACTTTCCACATAATCTTGTTGTTTCAGCATGGGGCGGGGGGGGGTTCTTGCCACCTCTGGTTTCCAGTACTTTTCCACTTAGCATTTTTAGTTTTTCTCTTTCTATCAC
>NW_016833736.1:0-235 GCF_001698545.2 Rhinopithecus bieti | reverse complement strand
ATAAACAAATGACTCTCAAATACACGACAAAAAAGATGCTCATGTTCTCTAGATAAACTTCCCTGACCTTTTCCCAAGTAAATCCTGTGTCCTTCCCTGTGCCCCTACAGTCTCCTGAACTACTTCCCTCTTACCACCTATCACATATTGATCTATTCATGTGGTTGCCTCCCCAATTAGAAAGTGAGCTCCTTGATGCAGAAACTGTGTTATGCTTATCTCCATGGAGGGGATG
>NW_016833735.1:0-2045 GCF_001698545.2 Rhinopithecus bieti | reverse complement strand
GATTTTTAAAGTGATTGTGAACTTACTCCACTAAGTAATTTAAGATTTTAGTAGAAGATGGATATAGACGCTACATTCCTACGTTACAGTTGTGTGTCACTGAAATAATCTGGTGCTTCTGAGGAACTTAGAGCAGTCCATGATGATGTGGAAATCATAGATTCCTCAGTCCTTCTTTATTCTACTTATTTTATTGCCCCATCCCTGTACGTATCCTCAAATTTAAATTTATTCACTCAAAGTTAAATTTTTTTCACTTGTGACACATAATTATATATTTGGTACCATTCTAGGTCATATAAAATAATAATTCTGATGCAGTAATTTATTTTATTTTATTTTATTTTATTTTATTTTATTTTATTTTATTTTTTTGAGACTGAGTCTCGCTCTGTCGCCCAGGCTGGAGTTCAGTGGCCGGATCTCAGCTCACTGCAAGCTCTGCCTCCCGGGTTTACGCCATTCTCCTGCCTCAGCCTCCCGAGTAGCTGGGACTACAGGTGCCCGCCACCTCGCCTGGCTAGTTTTTTGCATTTTTTAGTAGAAACGGCGTTTCACCGTTTTAGCCAGGATGGTCTCGATCTCCTGACCTCGTGATCCACTCATCTCAGCCTCCCAAAGTAATTTATTTTTATCCAGGATACCGTTTATAAATATTATCAGATGGCCTTGTTACTGTACTACATGAAGAAGATCAATAGTTTTAGTAAAGTTGCTCAGCTACCTGGAAAACCCCATAAAAACACAATTACAACCACTATAAACGAATCACTTTATAGTCAAAACTCAACCAAACCTTCAACGTGTAGGTGTCTGGGAATTAGAAATACCTTGAATTACTAAGGATAATCATTTAAAAATGAATATTCAGTCACACGATCAGGTAACCCAAGTGATGTTAGTACTATCATTATTCTTGACAAATGAAAATGTAGATGCTTGTTTCCCTGAACTATCAAAATGTGAACTATCAAAATTCATTAGAAGTATGTTTACCCTGAAGAAAAATACACATACTGGTATCAATGATTTACTCTAATCTTTTCAGCTCTTCCCTAGTTTCCCATTTTTCTAAAACATCCTCTTTTAATTGCAATCTTGCAATTAATAACCATAAATTGAGCTTACTGATTATCAGCACTAATTAGAAACAATAATCACGGGAGTCTAGATGAACATAGATCTATCCCCTAATAATCTAGTGGATATACTGGTGAATTCTGACAGCTAGAAAAATCATCATTAAACTATTTCTGTGTCACATCATTTTTACTTTGGGGAAAAAAATACTTTTTAAATTACACCTGTAATTTTATCAGTCTTTGCTCATCATGACAGATTAACTTCAAAGTATATTGCAGAACAGTTCTCTAGGGGGCCTTGACCTGACCCAGTTCCCCTCCCACCTGTTTTGCCTATAGTTCTGAAGAATAACTCTGGAATGTGCTAGGAATGCAATATGCTAAAAAAATGTTTGAAAATGGGGAGGAACTAGTTGGAACAGTCCAGGTTTTCTTCCATCCCCCACTAGAAACACGATATTTTTCAATGCTTTCTCCCAGTAGTTCATTCAACTTCAAGGGGTATTTCAGCTGTGGTGCAAGTGGGGTGCATGTAGATAAGACCTGTACCTGATGGGCAGCTTTTTTGAGCATGGGGGTGGACGGTCCAGTGAATCCTAGGTTTCTGTTGTCCCTTGCACCTATCCGTGAGTAATAAACCTGCTTCATGTAACTATTTCACTGGACTCAGACAGGTTGGTAACCAGCACTTGGTGAATCGGCTTCACATATATCATGCAGAGAGTCTTTCAGACCTAGAATATAAGGAGGGCTTTTAAAAATTAGAATATAAGGGGATTGTGCCTCCACCACACATAGGTATCACCATATCTGGAGTCGGATGTTGATGGAAAAAATTATTTCATAAAAATGCTATATAATAGTAGAAATAAAGCCACTTAATTTTACAGAGAGGATAGATTCACAACTGTTTGCAGGCTTATTATTCATTGTATTTCAAATCCAGAGTTCCCAATCACAGTT
>NW_016833734.1:0-3312 GCF_001698545.2 Rhinopithecus bieti | reverse complement strand
CTTCTCTTTCTTTCTTTCTCTTTCTCTTTCTCTCTCTCTTTCTCTCTTTCTTTTCAGAGTCTTACTCTGTCACCCAGGTTGGAGTGCAGTGGCATATGATGTTTGCTCATTGCAACCTCTGGCTCTTGGGTTCAAGCAATTCTCCTGCCTCAGCCTCCCAAGTAGCTGGGATTACAGGCACCAGCCACTATGCCTACCTAATTTTTGAACTTTTAGTAGAGATGAGGTTTCACCATATTGGCCAGGCTGGTCTTGAACTCCTGACCTCAAGTGATCCACCTGCCTTGGCCTCCCAAAGTGCTAGAATTATAGGCATGAGCCACTGCACCTGACCATCTTCTTCAATTTCTTTTGTCAATGTTTTATAGTTTTCAGTACACAGATCTTTTACCACCTTGTTTAAACTTATTCCTAAGTATTTTATTTAATGTTTTTGTAGCTTTGTCTGGTAGTCCCTGAATTAGCTGATTTTCAGAATATTACATAAATGGAATCATGTAGTAGTTGACCTTTTGAGATCAACTTTTATCATCTAGCATAATTCCCTTGAGTTACATCGAAGTGGTTGTGTATATCAATAGTTCATTTTTTAAAATATTACTAAATAGTATTCCATTGTATGGATGTACTGTGGTTTGTCTAACCATTCTACGCTGACAAAATTAGGAATTTTCCCAATTTTGAGCTATAATGAATAATGCTGCTATGACCATTCATGTATAAGTTTTTGTGTGAATGTAGCTTTTAATTTTTATCTGGGATGAATGTTCAAAAGTGCAATTACTGGGCTATATGGCAAGTGTATTTTTAGTTTTAGAGAAAACTATCAAACTGTTCTTCAACGTGGCTGTATCATTTTACATGTCCACCAACAATGCATGAGTGGTCCAGTTTCTCTGCGTCATTGCCAACATTTAATGTTAATATATTTTTCACTTTAGCCATTCTCAGAGGTATGTTGTAATATTGCCATTGTTGTTTTAATTTTCACTAATGATTAGTGATGTTGAACACTTCTCTGTGTGCTTATTTACTATCTACTTATTTCCTTTTCAATGAAATAACTGCTCATGTCTAAGTCCATTTTTTAATTGAATTGTTTGTTTTTTATGTTGAGATTTGAGAGTTCCTTGTAGAGACACAGCTTCAAGATATAAGTTCTTTTTTTAGTTATGTGGTTTGCAAATATATTCTTCCGCATTGTCATTTGATTTTTAATCTCAACAGATCTTTCATAGAACAGACATTTTTAATTTTGATGAAGTGTAGTTTATTAATTTTTTCCTGTGGATTATACTTTTTTGTGTCAAATCTAAGAACTCTTTACCTAGCCCTAGGTCCCAAACATTTTCTTCCATGGTTTTTTTTTCTAAATATTCTATAATTTTACATTTAAGTCTGTGTTCCATTTGGGGTAAATTTTCGTATGAGCAGTAAAGTGTAGGTTGAGCTGATTATTTTTGCTTATGAACATACAATTGTGTGAATCCTTTTTGTAAAGAAATGACGGCAGTCAGTTGTACCATTCATGATGCTCCCTTACTTGTGTTTTTGTAAATTTTCTTGAATGGGAGACAGGAAGACGGCATGGAGCTACAGCTATGGTATCTATTTATGTGCCTACCTGTCAATAAAATTTTGTGTCCGCATAGGGAAAAGTCTTTAAACAAGCAGCCAAAGGCCAAATAATCCTACAGACATGTTTGTCCCACACAGTGTTCTAAAAAAAAATCTTGAGCTGACTTAAAACAAATTTGAAGATCTAGTATGCAAATGTAGATCTACAAATTCTTTTTAAAAATCAGAAGATTCAGTGATAGTAGCTCCACATTCCTGCCTGGCAACCATGTCATTGCATGGAGCTGCTTGCTTCTTTAGATAAGACATGCTCTCTCCAGTTCACTACAGTCTCCACCAATCCTTGCTGACCCCCCAACACAGAGAGCCCTTTTCAGTGTCATCTCTCATGATTGTTTTCCTTGCATTATTGCTTTAGTTATCCAATGCTTGTTTCTATGTGGTGCTCTCATCATTCCCTTTAAATCCTCACATTTGTGACCTCCTTAGGTTTCTCTTCTTGGCCCGTTGTTCTTTCTTTCCTTTCATTTCTCCTCTCTCTCTCCTTTGCTCTTTCTTTGATTATTTATTTAAGCCCATTGATTGTTGATTGGTAGTGAAGTGTCACCTGACAGTGGCCTATCACTGGGTGTTCCTAGGCCCTATAACATCCTGATCCTACAGGACTTCCAGTCATTTTGAAGGCCTAGCATGCAGCATGCCATTTGTGAGTGGTGGACTTCCAACACAGAAGTGGTGGTAGGGTGCAGAGAATACCCACTGGATCTGTGATTTTGAATAACCTGTCATGCTTTAGTCCTTAAGTTGAGTGCCCGCTCTTCTGAATTGGGCCGCTGAGCTCAGTCATAAAAGCATAAGTGATGGCATCTGAACTGTAATTATTCTAAGTCACACTTAAAGTCATTAAAAAAAACAAGTTGGCTTTTGACTAAGGATGACTCATGGCATCCTGGAGCATGAAGGCCAAGAAAGAGCAATGCCAAAGGGTGGGAGAGTTCAAAAGCTTCTGGGAAAACCCAGGTCAGGGCACGTCGGACTTGGGCTCCAAGGCCTTCTTCTCTCAAACTCCACAAATCATTTTTGATTTGATTTGATTTGATTTGAGAAAATAATAACATGATAACCGTCTTGAGCACAAGATGGCAGTCTTACTTCTGCTTCACTGCCTTTGGCTGTCTGGAGAGAAGTGATAGGAAACAGAGCGGAAACAAAACTGCTTGTGTTGCTGAGAAATATTGAAAAATAAACAGTAATCAAGAAGAGTGATGAGGGAAGAAAAGAGATGGAAAAATACATGCAAGTGTTTTTGAGTTTTGTTTTGCTTTGTTTAGAACTTGGCTCTGCTCACTCTTGAGTCTCTGTGCTAAATACAAGTAAGCTGGAGTCTCACGTGTGTGTTTCAGCTCTCATCTAGATAGAGCAAAGACCCTAGCAAATACACAGAGTGCAGAAGGAAATCTAGACACCTTATGTTCTAGAGGGGAGGTAGGCAATGGGCCCAGGTCCTTGGATGGAGCAAGTCTTGGGCTAGGCTATGATAACCTCTTTATAGTATTTCTTATGAAGCTAATAAAATGGGAAATTTTATTTATTTTCTTTTTTATTATACTTTAAGTTCTAGGGTACATGTGCACAAAGCGCAGGTTTGTTACATATGTATACATCTGCCATGTTGGTGTGCTGCACCTATTAATTTGTCATTTACATCAGGTATATCTCCTAATATATCCCTCC
>NW_016833733.1:0-3084 GCF_001698545.2 Rhinopithecus bieti | reverse complement strand
TACTTGCCTTTCCAGCTTCATCTCAGGTGCCCCTCCTCCGAAAGCCTTCTCTGACCCCTTGGGCTGGTTAGGCGCCACTTCTCCTCCTTTTCCATTTCTCCTGGAGCATGAAGTAGATTACCTCTGTGATAGCACTTAGCACCCTGTTGACTTACTTGTCTCCCCAGTCTAGTAGTGCTTGAGGGATAGAGTTACAATGAAATACTGCGTGATCTAGGACAAAGATTGCTTTCTCCAGTTCAGGTGAAAGCCAGGCTTTATAATGAAGGTATCTACACTTGATTGTATATCCTTTAATAGGGCATTCATTTCTCACTGGGTCTGAAGGCTGGAATTCTGGTATAATATATTCTATGAACAGAAGAGATTAATTTAACTAGAAATAATCAGTGTCTCAATTTTCCGAAAGGAAAAAAAATGACTAAGTATCTGAATTGCTTCAAAAGGGCTTCTAAAGACTTGCATTTCTTGCCTGGTAATTTGGATCTCCACTCCCTCCCTCCCATCCCAAAGCCTGTTACATGTGTCTCATATTTTGTGATTCCACAATTTTGGGTTTGACATTACAATTGCCTCCATGGTGATGAGCACCAGCATTCTTGTGTGCTGAATTGTGATAGCCGTCAAAGGCAGCAAATAGACTGAATGAAAGATGAGCTTCTGCCTTTATATCCTTCCCTCCTGCTACCCAACTCATTGTGGTGAAAGAAAAAGAAAATGCGGGTGGAGACTGCACTATATGCTTAGGTATACAAATCACACATCTGGAGTCTCAGGAAGGCTTTTGGTGGTTAAAGTCACTAAACTCTCATGCTTGTCTTTTTTTTTTTTTTTGAGGCAGAGTCTTCTGTCCCCCAGGCTGGAGTGCAGTGGTGCAGTCTCGGCTCACTGCAACCTCTGCCTTCCAAGTTCAAGCGATTCTCCTTCCTCAGCCTCCTGAGTAACTGGGAATACAGGTGCCTGACACCATGCCCAGCTAATTTTTATATTTTTAGTAGAGATGGAGTTTCGCCGTGTTGGCAAGGCTGATCTCGAACTCCTGACCTCAAGTGTTCACTCGCCTCACCCTCCCAAAGTGCTGGGATTACAGGTGTGAGCCACCATGCCCAGACTCTTGCTTGTCTTTCATACATCTTTTTCTACTCTTGAATTTTTTCTTTTTGTCTTTCTCAGTTCCAAATTCACTCTATCATTTTTGGCAGGTGGAACAAAGAAAATATAATGTTGAATCACTTTCTTCTCAGTGGCTGTGATTTTTAGAATATTTCTTGATTTTTTTCAATGTTTAGTTTTCTTAGCCTAGCAGAGCAAAAGCAATGATGCCTTTGATTAAATGAAACCTTTAGCATAATTACTCAAAATCATGTGACAGATTATCCTTGTGCCTTTTTTGATATAGTGTTGGGCTGATTAATTTGTCTTTAAGAAAAAACATTATGGAGTTATTTATTTACCTTTAACTAGAATGCCTCTCAAATGGAATAAGACTGCCCAAGTAAATGTAATAGCAGACTAAATTTGAGCCGTTGTATTATTCTCTGAAGGATTTGTTGTTAGCAGGCGTGAGAAATGCTGGCACATAGGAGCTGCACTCTATTGATTCCCAATTATGTTTATTTCTGGTGTCCAAATAAGACATTAGGATTGCAGACTTTCTGGTAGGAAGTGAACACAGGGTTTTCCAGTATGCCCACTGGTGAGATGCTAACTCCTCTACTCCTCTTCTTATATAGGGGACACCTCTCAGCACAAGAACAGTCTTTCTCATAGGAAGACACAGTATTTGTCCTGGGACTCTTGACCCACTGGACTTCCTTAGTCTTTCCCACCATATATAACATATACAACCCTTCAAGTACCTGAAGAAGCTTTCTTCATTTTCATCTCCCAAGTCCCTCTCTTCAGATTCTGGATCCCTGGTTTCTTCAGATGTAAACTCCCTCCTTAGTCTGCATATTGTGATCCTAATGAATTATCCTGAGGTTTTGTTAGCTTTTTAATGGTTCAGTCCCTTACTGAACTTACTCTTGGCTGACACCCACTCTCATGGAACTCTTCTCTGAATGTAGGTTCTAAAACATCTATTTAATGAAGTATTTCTATCTCAGTGGTCTTACTAGCACAGTTTTACTGCTATGTTTGGTACATTTGTTAATATTGTAATATACTTCCTCTAAAAGTAAACAAAGGCTTTTAAGCCCTAGGGTGTAGGTAAAATGCCAGTAAGGCCGCAGAATTTGATTTCCAGCTAGAGGAGACTTAACCAACTTCAGTTTGGTCTGATTATAAAAGCAAGCATTTATTGAGCCTTCACAGCATGTCACTCACTATGCTAAGGACTGCTACATGTATCATTAACCCAGTGTTAATACTAGTGTCATTGGTAGTAGATAGTGTTATTGACCTCATTTTAATGAAGAAATGGAGGTTTGGAAAGGCTGGGGCGTGATCCATGTTTCACGTGTCACAGTGTGACCCAGAGCATTGAGCTCCTAATGTGCCACTATGTTGTTGCTTTAATGCCTTTCTGGTGGTTAATGCTCTGGGTACAGCTCCCTTCTCTTGTCCTTCATATTTACTTCTCTGGTCTTCTTAAAATATAACTAAATAAATAAATAGAATTGGATGACTCTTTTTAACTCACCAGGGCATCTGAAAGAGCCCTCTGTACATGGTGGGTGCTGACAGCTAAGAGTGTCCTTAGCTCTGTGTCTTTAGACTCAATAGAAAAAGATGAAACCTCTGTGATGAGTAGGATGGGATGACTAAGGCCACTGTAGACCTCGTAAGTGCATCTTAAACCAGTAAAAGTCTGACGCATGATGATGGGCTAGGACTCAACTGAGGGGTGTCCTTTAACTTGCCTTTGGGCAACTGGACAGCACAGACCAAATGGGAGAAAATATGGCCGTTGTCATTAAAGTTGGACTGGTAGTCAGTTGCCTTTATTCAGTCCTGGCTCTGCCTTACATACTTACTTACCCTGGGTAACTAGGTTCCCATTTCCTATAAATGCTCTGGGAATTGGAAAGGAGAGAAAGTTGTGTGTAGGGGGGTTCCTTCACCTTCTTTCCCCACTCCATC
>NW_016833732.1:0-1676 GCF_001698545.2 Rhinopithecus bieti | reverse complement strand
CCAAGAGTCTGCACTGAGCCTGAGCACTCAAAACATTCTTGGGATGGCTGCGTGCAGTGGCTCTTGCCTGTCATCTGAGCACTTGAGGAGGCCCAGGTGGGCAGATAGTTTGAGCCCAGGAGTTCAAGACCAGCCCGGGCAACATGGTGAAACCACACCTCTATAAAAATGCAAAACTGGGCCGGGCGTGGTGGCTCACGCCTGTAATCCCAGTACTTTGGGAGGCCGAGGCAGTCGGATCACGAGGTGAGGTGATTGAAACCATCCTGGTGAAACCCCGTCTCTACTAAAAAAAAAAAAAAAAATGCAAAAAAAATTAGCCAAGTGTAGTGGCATGCGCCTCTAGTCCCAGCTACTCAGGAGGCTGAGGCAGGAGAATCACTTGACCAGGGAGGTGGAGGTGGCAGTGAGCCTAGATCACGCCACTGCACTCCAGCCTGGGTGAGACAGAGCAAGACTCCATCTCAAAACAAAAAACAAAAAACAAAAAACAAAAAACAAACACACACACACACACACAAAACTTAGCCAGGTGTTGCGGTACACGCCTGTAGTCCCAGCTACCCAGGAGGTTGAGGTGGGAGGATTGCTCGGGCCTGGGAGGTCAAGGCTGCATGAGTCATGATCATACCACTGCACTCCAGCCTGGGCAACAGAGCAAGACCCTCTCTCAAAAAAAAAAAAAAATTCAAAACATTCTTGGGGAGTGCAGGTCTGTTGTATCTATCTGTCAATGATGTAGTCACAGGGTAAACAGACCAACTATTGCCCACGTCTCCTGTTTAGTGCCATCTCTGCTGTTAGAGAATCCCAAGCCTAGAAGAAGGGAAAGCTCATTCTTCTGCTGACTTGGTGAATCTGCCTGTGTGTCTGGCTGTTGGTCAGCCTGCCATGGATTGCTGCCTGAGTTGACTTCCTGTCTCTTGCTGCATCCAATGAGGGTCCAACCAATCTTCTCAAAAGTATTAGGATGAGTAGAAGTGAGTGTCAAAAATACAGGATTACTTTCCAGAATACATAAAGACCTTCTATATATGAATAAAAATGCAAAGCAACTTGATTTTAAAATGCATATGAAACATGAACAGGAGACTCGGAGAAGAAGAAATGACTGTATACAGATGAGTAACTTCACCTATCAGACTGGCAAAATTTAAGAGATTGGTAATATACCATGTTAGTGAGTGTCTTAGTCAGTTTGGGCTGTTCTAACAAATTCTCATAGACCGGGAAACTTAAAACATTTCTTTCTCACATTTTTGGAGGCTGGGAAGTCCAAGATCAAGGTGCCAGGAGAAGCAGCATCTGCTGAAGATCAGCTTGCTGGTTTGCAGATGGCTGTCTTCCTGTTGCTCCGTCACATGGCAGAGAGCAAAGAGAGAGAAAGCAAGCTGTCTCTTTTGTTAAAAGGGCACTAAAGCTATCATGAGGGTACCACCCTTAGGAGCTAATACATCCCAAAGGCTCTATATCCAAGTACAATTATATTGGAGATTAGGGTTTGATATGGTTTGTCTGTGTCCCCATTCAAATCTCAACTTGAATTGTATCTCCCAGAATTCCCACGGGTCATGAGAGGGACCCAGGCAGAGGTAATTGAATTGTGGGGGCCAGTCTTTCCTGTGCTATTCTGATATCCAAATAAGTCTCGAGAGGTCTGATGGGTTTATCAGGGG
>NW_016833731.1:0-504 GCF_001698545.2 Rhinopithecus bieti | reverse complement strand
AAAGTGATATTTGGGAGCCCATAGGGGCCCATGGTGAGAAAGGAAATATCCTCACATAATAACTAGAGAGAAGCTTTCTGAGAGATTGCTTTCTGATGTGTGACTTCATCACACAGAGTTCCACCCTTCCCTTCTTGGAACAGTTTGCTAACACTGTTGTCGTGGATTCTGCAAAGTGATATTTGGGAGCCCATAGGGGCCCATGGTGAAAAGGAAGATATCCTCACATAAAAACTAGAGAGAAGCATTCTGAGAGATTGCTTTCTGATGTGTGACTTCATCACACAGCATTCCACCCTTCCCTTCTTGGAAGTGTTTGCTCACAAGGCTGTCGTGGATTCGGCACCGTGATATTTGGGAGCTCTTTGAGGTCTGTGGTGAAAAAGGAAATATCCTCAGATCAAAACTTGAAAGAGGCCTTCTGAGATACTACATTGCCATGTGTGAATGCAACTCACAGAGTTACACCTTAAACCTCAGTAAGCAGTTTCCTAACACTCTTTT
>NW_016833730.1:0-506 GCF_001698545.2 Rhinopithecus bieti | reverse complement strand
GATGGGCTCCCAGCAATCTGGGGGCCACGGAGACTGTTTGAGTGCGGGGGCGGGGGGGGCTAGGGCTATATCCCTGGTGGTAGGATTCACAGGTGTCGGGCTCCTGGGCTGCAGCTGCTCAGTCACCTCCTGGCACTCAAGTGCATCAGTTCATTGTCCTCATGCCAGTGGTGGGGCAGCCCTAATGCACAGGTCTGAAAATGCTCAGGTGTACCTGCAGTGTGTGAGAGGAAGGAGGCTGGCGAAGGTGGGTGTGGCCATCTCGCCAGGTGTGGGTCTCTTCTTCAACAAGGCCTGGGAGCGGGAGAAAGCCATGTCCTTCTACCGGGTGAGCTGGCCTGTGGGCTGATGTGGGTGGGCCTCAGGGGGGCACCTGGAGGGCTGAGGCACAGGTGTGGCAGGGCAGAGGCCTCCCACCTGGAGGCAGGGCCACCCATGCACATGCTTAGTTTCCCAGTGGTCTCACCAGGAATGATATTGACCGTGTCCTCGCCTGGGACAAACGA
>NW_016833729.1:0-505 GCF_001698545.2 Rhinopithecus bieti | reverse complement strand
CTCCTAAAACCTGGTCCTGGCATAACCTTCTAAGCTGTTTTGTTTGGGCAAGTTTGATGATAGAAGATACAGTTTATTGCATTATAAATGACAAGATAATTTTTTTCTTTAAATACTACCCACTACTGCCAAAATTATTTTTCATATAGACTGCCTATAGATACACCTCAACCCACTCTAGGAAACTCTCTGAATTGGCTGATTTAAAACTCACTCTGATACAATCCAGTGATGATTTTGTGCAATGCCCAAGAAGTTATCAGCTTTATTATCATTATTAGACTGAAAGGAGATCCAAAATCACCACCAACTTGGTACATAACCAAGGATAAATTCATGGAAGTTAATGCTCTTTTAGGCAATACAGATGGCAGAATATATGCTATAGTTTATCTTTTTCTAAAAGAAATTATACTAAATTATGCTAAGAAATGTTAAAAGAAATTATGCTAAGAAATGCTAAAAGAAATTATACTAAATTATGCTAAGATTAGAAAGAAAAAAG
>NW_016833728.1:0-505 GCF_001698545.2 Rhinopithecus bieti | reverse complement strand
CAAAGGAAATAACCTCAGAAGAAAACTAGAAAGAAGCTTTCTTAGAAGCTTCCTGTTGATGTGTGAATTCATCTCACAGAGTTACACTTATGTTTCCTGGAGCAGTCCATTAACACTGTCTTTGAGGAACCTGAGAAGGGCTTCTTTGGATCGCATTGAGGCCTACGGTGATAAAGGAAATTTCATCAGTTCAAAACGTGAAAGAAGCTTTCTGAGAAACTTCTTTCTGATCAGTGAGTTCGTCTCACAGAGTTACAATTTAGACCTCAGGAAGCAGATTGCTAACACTCTTTTCGTGGAATCTGCAAAGTGATCTTTGGGAGCCCATAAGGGCCTATGGTGAAAAGGGAAATATCCTCAGATAATAGCTAGAGAGAAACTGTCTGAGAGATTGCTTTCAGATGTGTGACTTCATCACACAGAGTTCCAGACTTCCCGTCTCGGAACAGTTTGCTATCACTGTTGTCGTGGATTCTCAAAAGTGATATTTGGGAGCCCATAGTGG
>NW_016833727.1:0-506 GCF_001698545.2 Rhinopithecus bieti | reverse complement strand
TGTATACCTGTAAAATAGTGTCTGTGTGTTTGTGTATGTCTGTGTGAACACATGTATGCAAATATTTCTGATGTATCTAATAATGATTTTTCACTTCACTGTCTTGGAATATTTAATGAGTTAATACATGTTTCAGCATATCTGAAGCATGTCTTCTTTCTTTCTTTAATGTCTCTTCTTTTGTGATGGCTTCATGAACCCCAGAAATGTTTAACACATGATAGGAAACATTTTCTTTACACCACCTGGTTGCTTTGTTTTCTGTTATTCTGGGTCATATTGCCACTGATAATCTGGATGTACTAGAGCCATGATTCTTTTATGGCAAGAAAGGAATTCTTGCATGCCGGGGCTATGCTTGTGGTCACTTTTGTAGTACAGAAACCCATATATGCTGTTAGAAAAACAACAACAACAACAACAACACCTTCTCACTTTTAGGGTTCCATTCAGTTATGGCAGTATCTTGCGAAAGAATGCTTAAGTTATAAATAAATACAACTTTC
>NW_016833725.1:0-1078 GCF_001698545.2 Rhinopithecus bieti | reverse complement strand
ATCTCAACCTCCGCGTTGGGAGATCCCCGCCTCTCCCCGAAGCTGTCAGACAGAGTCGTTCGCATCTGCACCGCTCCCGCTGCTTCCCATGTTGGTCTTCAGCTGTGCGCTGTCTCCTCAGGTGGAGTCTACAGAGACAGGCAGGCTTCCTTGAGCTGCTGTGAGTTCCACCAAGTTCGAGCTTCCCAGTGGCTTTGTTTACCTACTTAAGCCTCAGCAATGGTGGACACCCCTCCCCCAGCCTCGCTGCTGCCTTGCGGTTAGATCGTCGCAGACTGCTGTGTTAGCAGCGAAGGAGGCTCCGTGGGCATGGGACCCTCCCGGCCAGGTGTGGGATATATTCTCCTGGTGTGCCTGTTTGCTTAAAGCGCGGTATTGGGGTGGGAGTTACCCGATTTTCCAGGTGTTGTGTGTCTCAGTTCCCCTGGCTAGGAAAATGGATTCCCTTCCCCCTTGCGCCCTGCTTCAGCTCTCGCTGGTCAGACTGCAGCAGCTGCCCAGCACCGATTTTCCGGAACTCCCTAGTGAGATGACCCCAGTACCTCAGTTGAAAATGCAGAAATCACCGGTCTTCTGTGTCGCTCGTGCTGGGAGTTGGAGACTGGAGCTGTTCCTATTCGGCCATCTTGCTCCACCCCCTGTTCCCCTTTCTTGTTGCATTCTGCCTGGCTTCCCAATGTTTGCTGACGGAGTGTGCGGGATGGGGTTGAGGTGTGGGCAGCAGGGTGCAGAGCAGCCTCCTGGCCCAACAGGCCTCTGTGCGGACACGGTGCAGACCCCGGCTTAAGGGTCTGACTTTTCTCCTTGCTGGTGGCTCTTTTCTGTGAGGCCACTCACAGGGCTGGCCAGCTGTCCACCTGGGCACTCTGCATTCCAGTTCGCTCTCAACCTCATCCCTCACTCTCATTCTTTGTGTTCTTTTGGAGTTTTCCCCCCTTCACTTTTGTCTTCTTCACTTTCTTTATTTTTCGTCCGCTTCTGCTTGGGGAGGTCGGAAGCGGCCTGGAAGGTAGGGTCGACTGCGCGCAGGGATACCGTTAGGGAAAACAGGATTACTTTTCCTAAGGAAAAGCCTAGC
>NW_016833724.1:0-1182 GCF_001698545.2 Rhinopithecus bieti | reverse complement strand
TTTCCACTTTTGCTTCCCTTTCATTTTCTCTTGCCGCCACCATGTAAGAAGTGCCTTTCGCCTCCCGCCATGACTCAGGCCTCCCAGCCATGTGGAACTGTGAGTCCAGTTAAACCTCTTTTTCTTCCCATTAAACCTCTTTTTCTTCCGAGACTTGGGTATGTCTTTATCAGCACCGTGAAAATGGACTAAGACAGGGTTTCAACATATGCATTTTGAGGGGGGCACAGATTCAGTTCACAGCAGTGAGGATGCAGGGAAATGAAGACTCTCTAGGCTTTGGGTTGGAATGTAAACTTGTAAATTAGACTTGTAAAGTCCTCAGAGAGTCACATACGACTTGTGAGATCAAGGCTGTGTTCTGGCAGTTCTCTCACCATTGGCAAAAAACCAGAAAAGTATCATTTCCATTGGATATCCTGCTACATAATGAATTTTCACATTGAACATTTAATTTCCTATTTAAATAAATTCATCTGGAATTTGGTTTGTATATGTTTTTCTTTTTTCCAAATAATTAGCTAGTTATCCCAGCACCATTTGTGGCATAATCTACACTTTCCCCACTGAGATATGCCGTGATAGCATATAATGCATTCCTATAGAAACTTGGGACTCTTTCTGGATTTTCTATTCTGTTTATTGTATCAAGGATCATAAACTGGGGCCCTGTAGCCCATTTCAGGCCTCCAGATGTGTTTTTGGTCTTGCTTTGGTTTTGGTCAGAAGTGTCTTTTTAAATTGTAAATTTTCATGCCTTTAGACAGCTCACAAAGTCAGGCCTATCTTAGAGCAAGGTACTTGCTCAAGCCCTAAGAGTACTTGAGGATGTTTTGCCTGGAGTGACACCAGCAACATCCTGTTTTAACACTTTCACCTCAGAACACATTTTGGTGTCTAACAGTGGACATTCCCTCTCATTCTTCTTTTGTGATGGTTCCTTAAGTACTCAGTTCTCCAGATGAACTTTTACACTGTTTTGTCAACATCTGTGGGGAAAAACTCTCTGAAAGTTTGATTGCAATTGCATAAAATTCCTAAATTCATTTGGATGGACTGTACAGCTTTACCATATTGAACCATCATTTAGACATTTTGTAAGTCTCTATTCAGTTCTTTTATATCCTCAGGAGAGGGGAGGGGTGGAAAAGCAGGAGGGGGAGGGGGAGGAGGAAGGGAGGG
>NW_016833723.1:0-2395 GCF_001698545.2 Rhinopithecus bieti | reverse complement strand
ATTCAGGAGCAGGTTGTTCAGTTTCCATGTAGTTGAGCGGTTTTTTTTTTTGTGAGTTTCTTAATCCTGAGTTCTAGTTTGATTGCACTGTGGTCTGAGAGACAGTTTGTTATAATTTCTGTTCTTTTTTTGCTGAGGAGTGCTTTACTTCCAACTATGTGGTCAATTTTGGAATAAGTGTGATGTGGTGCTGAGAAGAATGTATATTCTGTTGATTTGGGGTAGAGAGTTCTGTAGATGTCTATTAGGTCCGCTTGGTACAGAGCTGAGTTCGATTCCTGGATATCATTGTTAACTTTCTGTCTCATTGATCTAACATTGACAGTGGGGTGTTAAAGTCTCCTATTATTATTGTGTGGGACAGACAAACTTCTTTATATCCTATTACTCCCCTAGATTATGGGATTTCATACCCTGGGTTGAGAGATTTCACTTTGGTGATTTTACACAAACTCTGCTCTCCTCCAGAACCTGGATGTGGTCTATTCAAATGCCAGTAACCCCACAGAACCTGTCACAATACTCCCCTTAGAACCTCCGATACTGCTTCTTGGATCTAGCCTCCTACACCAGACTTTTTCTTTTCTTGGGGTAGATTCCTCTACAGACAGGGTCTCCCCTCCCTACTCCCATCAACACCACCATTTTCCTTCAGCAGAAGATTCCTCAGCTTCAAGGTTCTTTAGTCAATGTAAATAGCTACTGGTGAAGGGGACCCATTGGTTTCACACACCCAGTCTTTACTTGAGCCCTGCAGGAATATGCCATTGTGACAAGGACATTACCTTTCTTGGTTATAGAGTGAAGGTCTATATTTTGATTTTTTGTATCAGATTGGAGATTTTCCAGCATCTTTATTTGTCTTGACATTGGATTATTAATTCTTATATATTCTATCTCTTTATTCCAATATGTATCACTTTATGATTCTGATAGGGTTGTGATGGCCATGTCAAGGAGAATTAACTACCAGTCCATGGCAAATGGTTGTAGAGAACATAGAAAAGACAGAAAGTTAAAAAAAAAAATCCCAAACCTCTTGCTACCTCCTCGAAAAATATTAGTTATGCACAAGTTAGAAGCTTTCATTTGAATATGGATGATTTCCTCATCTGTGCCTCTATAATCCCTTTCACTCTTAAGATTTTCCTCTGTGGTCTGAAACCAAAATCACTTTGGTCTGCAACAAGAAGTTGGTCTTGTTGCTTTTCCAATTTATAAAATGACATTTATCTTCTGAATGGCTCCCCTTGAACAGTAGTTTCCAGACTTTTAGCTTACATCCCTATTTTGGTTTGATGTAGTCTCATAGCTTTACAAAAAGTGCTGAATGCCACGTAAATATTTAAAGAAAATAAAGAGAAGTTTTAAGAATTTGAGGTGTAATTGTTTTTGTGTGGCTAAAAAAGAAAACAAGGTTGAAGATCACTGGCAAAATATACAGAAAAGCACAAGAATGGAATGCAGACACCTCCCATTTAGGATGTCACTGCCTGGATATAGAATCTCCCAACACAAACTGGGTTATGCCTAACATTATCTTCAGTTTGGAAACACAAAGCCTGTAGGCTCACACTGATATCTTCCGTTAAATAAGGAGTGATCATTCTTTAAATTGTTATATTATTAATGAGTATCATCCTCCTAATAACACATTTCAGTGATAAAAAAGAAACTCAGCTATGATTTTTTTTTTTAAAGTCTCTACCTTCTGCTACATATTCTGTGTTCTTCAAAAAATTTGGTATTTTTCAAAATAAAGAGGAGTATCAGTTGTAGAATCCTCATTAGGGAGATATATCTGTTTACACTAAGTTTTTTTCAAATATAGGAAGTATATTAAAAATGCAAAATATGATCTCAGTATTTGCCTCTCATAGAAACTGCTAAATAGCATCATCCATAATGCACAAGTGTTAGTAACTTTTTTCATATTTCCATTTTCTCGTCACTTTCTTTCTCAAACTCAGGTAATTAGTTTGGCAAACTGAAATTTATCAAAAGTTTCAGGAGATGATTTCTTGGTCTTTGACCCATTGGTTTAATCAACATTAAATAAACTACAGAAAGAGAAAAAGAAGGGGTTGGTTAACATGAATGTAAACAACCATATCTGTAAGCTCAAATCCCCTCCTTTTTCCTTAATCTTTATCAAGCCTTAGATAGTCACAACATTTCTTATTCCACTTAGCTTCATTTATTAGTTTGAATCACTTTTGTTTTATTTTTAATTATAGAATCATTCTTGATTTTTTTGAACATTTGGGAAATATTAATATGAGAACTTAAAGAAAAATATTAACATCTTCTGATTCTCTCACTTCCCAGAGATAAATAGATTTGGGGTTAATTCTTTATCTCACTCTCTCTCTCTCTTTCTCTTTCTCTCTTGGAT
>NW_016833721.1:0-1911 GCF_001698545.2 Rhinopithecus bieti | reverse complement strand
TCATCACCATCATCACCATCATCATCATTCCTATTTCGCAGCTGAGGAAGTGGAGGAGAGGAGGAGAAGGGGAGGGCTCACCTCTGTCAGGAAATGACCAGGAAGTGGCTCCCATGGCCTCTTAGTGCATTGGTCAGAAATGGGTCACTTGGTCACACAAGGCCACAAGGAGACCTGGGGAAGATTGTCCTCATTCTGGATAGCCGTGGGTCCAGATCCCACTCAGGGCTCTAATCCACAGGTGAGGCAGATATGGAGGTAGGGCCTGAGAGTCTGCAGTTCTGAGAAGCTCCTGGTGATGCTGATGCTGCTGGTCCCAGAGTAGCAAAGCTTTAGGGGCTCCAATTCCCCATTTTCCTTCACCATGAGAGGTATCTGCTTAGGGGCCATGGGAGGGTCCCTTCTGTCCCATAACTGATTGTTGCTCAGGGTCCTCTCTGCAGAGCCCCCTGTCGACCCCAGAGACAGACCTGTACGGTTTCTCAGCCAATTGCGGCAGCATTTCCTGCAGTGGATTCACCCCAGAATGTGGCACCGGGCTGCCTGTGCTTCCCTTTGTTTTCCTGTTGCTGATGTGGTGCCTGGGATAAGAGTGCAGAGCTGGCTTGGAAGACGGGAGTTTCTCCTGTTGATATCAATCACATCTAGTGTATTGCTGAACCTGCCTCATTACAATGTCAAATGTGTTCACAGGTGGGAGCTTAAACCGCCATTATCCTCACCCATATCTCTCTCTGCCTTGAACTTCCGTGAGCAATGAATTTGAGTCCCAGGACAGGGATGAGAAGACGCTGAGTTCCAAAATGAGGGTATAGGCTTTGTGGCATCCCGGGCAGAGAAGTTTATGTGTTTAGTGCACAGGCACCATGGGGCGGGGATCACCCCACAATGAACCCGGCCACAGGGCCATGGATGGGACTCATCTCTCAGTGGGGACAGCAGCTCCATCACCTCCAACCCAGCAACCCTTTACTCACATCTGCAGTCAAATGTCTGCTCCTCCCCTGTGAAGGGTGAAGGGGCCACGGAATCCCTGACTGCACAAAAGGCTGAGCACTGCACACACCCGGAGATGTCAGGCCCCTGCCCTCTGGCTGCTCTCTGGCTGAGCCAGGGAAGGAAAGGGGATTTTCCTGGAATTCAACTCTCCGCACCGTGGCCACCCCTTGAAGGACTTGCAGACTCCCCTGATTCAGCCTCATGGCATCTCAGGGAGGTTGGGCAGCTTCCCTCTGCAGCTGGAGGCCGAGTGCCCCTCCCACCTCCAATGCTGCCCTTCAGCAAACTGACTGACAGGCAAAGGAACCAACCCAGAGCCTCCAGAGGCTTCCAAGGCCCAGCCAGGGGAGCCACACCTGCCCAGATGCTTCAGGAGAGCAGCACTCAGTCATGGCCTGCGCTATTTCACTCAAGAGGAAACCGGGTCTGGGAGAGGGGAGGGGCTACGCAGATTTAAACAGACACAGCTTTAAGCAAAGATAAACTCACAGAGCAGAGAAAGTGTTCTCTACACTCTGCTTTGTCCAGATTTTAGAATCATGAATGTGTGACCTGAGACCCTATTAATTAGATGCTTTAAGGTGATGACTAAAATTGGTCAAAACTTAGATTAGCCAGTTCACAAAAGAGGATTCTCACATATCCCATAAGCACAGGGACAGTTGTGCAGCATCAACAGATATCAGGGAAGTAAAATTAAACCATAGTGAGACTCCAGTACATGCCCACAAGAATTGCTGGAATTGGAACAGCTGACCGATCTCCTGTTGAAGACCAAGTGGGGCCCTTGCAACTCCTGCGTGTAGCTGGGAGGAGTGTGCAATGCTGGGCCCCTAGGACACCCTCTTGGATGGGTTCTGTGGAGAACTGTGCAATGGTGCATCTCCAAGACACCCTCTTTGTTGGGTTCTG
>NW_016833720.1:0-1078 GCF_001698545.2 Rhinopithecus bieti | reverse complement strand
CATTTTAAATTGACTTTAATGTGTTAGCAGAAATATGAAAAGTCCTGACTTGTTTACATAGAAGGTACTTTGTCGCCTACTCATTTGGTTGCTTTTTCAACAGGATTGAAAAGACATTGTTATAAACTGAATGTTTATGTCTCCCCAGATTCTTGTACTGGAGCCCTAACTGCCAGTGTGATGGTAGTGGGGGATAGGACCTTTGGGAGGTGATTAGGGTTAGATGAGGTCATGAGCGTGGGCCCTGGTCTGACAGGATTAGTGCCCTTAGAAGAAGAGAAACCAGGCCGGGTGTGGTGGCTCACACCTGTAATCCCAGCACTTTGGGAGGCCGAGTGGGCAGATCATGAGGTCAGGAGATTGAGACCATCCTGAAACCCTGTTTCTACTAAAAATACAAAAATTAGTTGGGTGTGGTGGCACGTGCCTGTAATCCCAGCTACTCGGGAGGCTGAGGCAGAAGAGTTGCTTGAACCAGGGAGTCGGAGGTTGCAGTGAGCTGAGATTGTGCCCCTGCACTCCAGCCTGGTGACAGAGTGAGACTCTGTCTCAAAAAAAAAAAAAAAAAAGAGAAAGCAGAGAGCTCCCACTGCCCTGGTGTGAGGAAACAAGAAGAAAGGTGGCTGTCTGCAAGCCAGGAAGAGGTCCCTGTCCCGGAACTGAGTTGGCCGACACCTTGATCTTGGACTTCCAGCCTCCAGAGCTGTGAGAAATAAGCTAATGTTTAAACCACACAGCCTATGGTGTTTATTATGGTATTTGCCTATGGTATTATGGCCATCTGATTTGACTGATACAGAGATGGTTCCAGAATACTGTAGCCTGTATCTAAGTTGGTGATGCCATGAAAATATAAAGGAAAATATCATTCCTTTATATAAAGATAGTGCTGTGAGCCCAGGGCCTTTGTTCATGTCTTAATTGAATCTTGTCTTCTTATAATAGCTTCCTAATTTCTCTTTTCCCCCTCTAATTTATATTATATATCTGGATTAAATCATATATGGTATGATTTTATACTTTATGTCTACACAAACTTTTAGTGATTTTATTTCATTTTATTTTATTTTTGAGACAT
>NW_016833719.1:0-1064 GCF_001698545.2 Rhinopithecus bieti | reverse complement strand
TGGAGAATTGTGCAGTGGTGCATCTCCAAGACACCCTCTTTGATAGGTTCTGGGGGAAGAGTGTGCAATGGTACACTCCTAAGACACCCTCTTGTGCAGGGGCCATTGAAAGTAATATGCTGAGAATGGATAAGGCTCAAGGACAGTATCTCTAGCTAGTTGCACTTTCCATGAACTTCAGTAGTCAAGGATACTATCTCTAGTTGAACTTTTAATGAACTCTAGTAGGCGCCAAGAAGGCAGACAAAATAAGAAAGAACTTAGAAACAAAGAACTAAGCAGTAGGTTATATTTGGGTGCAGAAAGTTTGTTTTGTATTATGTCATTTTGCTGACGTGGGATTTGTGGGGTATAAATAAAGTGAGGCGGAGGCCCTAGGGGCGGCCGCCATGTTCTCTGTTTGTCTTTGTCTTTCGTGTCTGTGTCTGTTCATTCTCCACTTCCCCCGGCACGGGCCCCAAGACTCTTGGGTGGGTTTTGTGGAGGACGGTGCAATAGTTCACCCCTAAGTCACCCTCTTTGATAGGTTTTGTGGAGGAGGGTGCAGTGTTGGACCCCTAAGACACCCTCTTGGATGGCTTCTAAGAAGATTATACATAGAGTTACCCCATGACCCAGAAAATTCATTTCTGGTAACATAAGAAAAATACATAAATACGTCTATAAAAAACAATTGCACAAGAATGACACAACAGCTTTGTTCAAAATAGTGAAACTCAGAAACAACCCAGGCAAATGCAGAACAAATAGCAGAATCTTCATACAATGCAATGTTATTCTACAATCACTCCTGAGAATGACAGCTTTAGGGAGAAATCTCAAGAAATCATGTTGAGAAAAAAATGGGAGTCATGAAATGCTACATCACAGAATTCCATTTATATCCAGTTCCTGTCACTTAGGTTTCCGAACAGGCAAGACTGTCTGGAAACCGATCACAGGAGCAGTGACCTCTGGATGTGGACTGGAAAAGGTGTGAGGCGCTTCCTGGGGGTAGTGGTGCCTGTGCCTCGACTTGGGGGCGGTCACACGGCCTGTACATATGTGAAGTCCCATCCATCTGC
>NW_016833718.1:0-1283 GCF_001698545.2 Rhinopithecus bieti | reverse complement strand
AACCACATCCCCATGGGAAACAGCAGTGATAAATCTTTAGCAATAAATGAAAGTTTAAGCTATACTAATATTTTAGGGTTGGTTAATTTCGTGCCAGCCACCGCAGCCAATGTTCTGTTGTCTTCGTTTCAATCCAGCAAGGATGAGAAATAATTTTCACAAACTATAATCCATGAAGTCAAGAACTATTCTGAATGGATTGAGAAACCTCCCAAACTTCTTTTCTGTCTTTTAAAGCGATAAACGGGATTAGTGGGAATTAGTCCAACTGGATCGAATCCTCCTGTGTTTCTTTTTGTTTGAAAAAAATGTTAATCGGATTTCAACATTTTTTCTTTCAAAAGTTCTTCATTTAAAAATGCAAACAAGCTGCCCTGAACCAGAGGTTGCAGAGCAAACCCCTCAGCTTCCCAGATCATAAGTCGTCACTTGAGAAATGCTCCCATGTTACCGTTGGCAACGCTAGTTTCTAGAACAGGCCCTGTTCTTTCATACGATCTTCCAACAAATTGTTGCTCCTAAAATGCCCTTCCTCTGCCTGCTGGCGTTCCATCATCATTCAACATTGAACAAACATTTATGGGGGGGACGGAGAAGTGACATACTTCCTATAGGCTGTTTACATTCAATGGGGGCACAGGAGTGCACAGGATAAACAAATCAGTGTGTTATTCAGTGATATGGTTTGGCTGTGTCCCCACCCAAATCTCATCTTGAATTGTAATTCCCATAATCCCTATGTGTCATGGAGGGACCTGGTGGGAGGTAATTGAACCATGGGGGTGGTTACCCCCATGCTGCTGTTCTCCTGACAGTGAGTGACTTCTCACGAGATCTGATGGTCTTTTATAAGGGGCTTTCCCCCCTTTTGCTCAGGACTTCTTCTTGCTGCCTTGTGAAGAAGGACATGTTTGCTTCCCCTTCCACCGTGATTGTAAGTTTCCAGAGGCCTTCTCAGCCCTGTGGAACTGTGCGTTAATTAAACCTCTTTCCTTTATAAGGACCTGACCCTAAAATCACTCAGTCTTGGGTATGTCCTTATAGCAGCATGAGAACAGACTAATATGTCCAGTGACACATGTGATTTCCTCTATGAGGGAAAATAAGTCGGGAGAGAAATGAGGGGCTGCTGTTTGCAGGGGCCAGGGCAGGCCTCAGTGAGAAGGAGGCAGGGAGGGGAGGCTGAGGTAGGACAACGGGTACTAGCACCTGTGGGTGTGGAGATGACTCTGCTTCGACTCTGAGGCAGACCTGTTGGAGGGGTCTGGGCAGAGCAGCATCCG
>NW_016833717.1:0-1038 GCF_001698545.2 Rhinopithecus bieti | reverse complement strand
GAAAGAAGCATTCTGAGAAATTTATTTGTGATGGGTGAATTCATCCCACAGAGTTCCACCTTTATTTTCTTTGAGCAGTTTGGCAGCACTGTTTTACGGAATCTGAAAAGGGATATTCGGGACCTCCTAGAGGTCTATGGTGAAAAGGAAATAATATCAGATAAAACTGGAGAGAAGCTTTAGAGAAACAGTTTTGTAATGTGTGTATTCATCTCATAGAGTTTAACCTTTTCGTTGATTGAGCAATTCAGCATCACTGTATTGGTGACAAAGGAAATATCCTGAGATAAAACTAAAAGAAAGCTTTCTGAGAAATTTCGTTGTGATGTGTGAGTTCATCTCACAGAGCCACACCTTTCTTTTTATTTAGCGGTGTGCTAACAGTGTTTTCTTGCAATGTGCACAGGGATATTTTGGAGTGCTTCGAGGCCTATGGTGATAAAGGAAATATCCTCAGATAAAACTAGAAAGAAGCTTTCTGAGAAACAGCTTTGTGTTGTGTGAATTCATCTCACAGAGTTACACTGTTCTCTTCATTGAGAAATTTGATAACACTGTTTTCTTGTAATCTGCAATGGTATATTTCAGAGTGCATTGAAGCTTATGCTGACAAAGGAAATATCTTCACATAAAACTAGAAAGAAGCTTTCTGACAAACTGCATTGTGATGTGTTAATTCATCTCACAGAGTTACATGATTCTTTTCATGGAGCAGTTTTGTAGCACTGTTTTTGGGGAATCTGAGAAGGGATATTTTGGATCACATTGAAGCCTATGGTGACAAAGGAAATGTCCTCAGATAAAAAAAAAGTAAGTTTTCTGAGAAACTACTTTGTGGTTGCTAATTCATCTCACAGACTTACATGATTCTTTTCATGGAGCAGTTTGGTAGCACTGTTTCTGGGGAATCTGAGAAGGCATAATATGGATTTCATTGAAGCTTATGGTGACTAATGAAATATCCTCAGATAAAGACTAGAAAGAAGTTTCTGAGTAAGTTCTCTGTTACGTGTGAATTCATCTCACAGGGTTACACCA
>NW_016833716.1:0-1079 GCF_001698545.2 Rhinopithecus bieti | reverse complement strand
TAGTGAGCTTGAAAAGCTGGCTAGTGTGCAGGTTAGAAAAGCTCACCTTGGGGAGGCAGCATGATACAGTGGATGAGGCAGAGCCTTCAGATCTAGTACACAGCGGTTCAGTTTAGTTTAAGTTTCAGGTTCCTGCCTTTGTGAGTCTTTCCTTCTCTGCTAGTGGGGGGTTATCACATGGCGAATTTACTCCACAGGGATCCACAGGGATCTGCTAAGGATCATAACTAAAAGGGGTGGGTGATACATGGGAAGATACTTTGTGTTTAGAGCACTTGACACATGGTAGTTGTTGTAATAAAAGCAAATGTGTGATGCTGATTTGAGATCTGATGACAGAATGGAGTTGCATTTTTATTGAATGACTAATATAAACATTAACCACTTTGTAGTAAAATATAGAATGGCATTGCTTCTTCAGGGATGGTACGATAACAAATCTTAGAATAATGATATTTATTGCTATTTTCTGCATATTTTCTTTTTTGATTGCATTTCCTTTGAATCTTGTTTGGATGGATGCATGACTTATATTTGAATGACTTATCTTTGAATTTAAAGTGCCCATACCTAAATACAGTTTTGTATTAATGTAACAGTATAGCACGTTGCTTGACTGGCCCCTTTGAGCATTGAAAGGAGGTACAGTGAATGTGGTAGACCGTGTTCTTGAGTGTACCCTGGACCATGGCCATCAGATGTATGGAAGTTGGATGAACAGATCTAGGTCTAGAGACTTACTGTCTTTGTTAACCCTCTGCATGAGGCCCCAGGGCCCCTTGAGAGATGATTCTGCTGAATGATTGGGCCTGGGTTGCTTCTTTCTCTGGCTCTGTACCCTTATAGACTGATGTCAGACCTGTTTCTTCCCCACGATTATGCCCTGCCACAGCATCAAAAAACCACTCAGATCCTGCAGAGAGGAGCAGAGTTTAGACATTTTTGAAAGCTGCCTTATTTCCTGTTTCCTTCCCGCCTCCCAGAATGAGTGAGAGTTGAGCTGACATTATACAGTATTTCAGTATGGGACTTTAAAATAGCTGTTTGGTTTTCCACATTGCATTGCATATTCTTTTGTT
>NW_016833715.1:0-719 GCF_001698545.2 Rhinopithecus bieti | reverse complement strand
ATGGCACGCCATTGTATTCAAAACTGTTTGCATTGAAATGAGAAACTTCTTGGAGCAAACTGTTACTCTCCTCAAAAGCAAGGATAATGACATCCACAATGTGGCCTCTGACCCAGCTATACATTTCCTACTTTCCTATCAGTGAAAATAACAAACTGATTTCTCTATCAATATTTTAAAAAGATGAACTAATGTTCAGAAACTAGAAAATCTGTTGTTAGTAGCAAAACTTATTTTTGATATTGGAAAAATTAATTCTTATGAAAAATATGAAATCCTTCTCCTTTGGATTGAGGCCATTGTGAGGATCACTACTTGACTGTTGCAGTCAAATGTAGTTGAATTAAGAACATGGTTTTATCCTGTATGTACAGGATATGATAAAGGATATATGGAGTGTCTGTGTATATATATACACACATATGTGTGTATATATGTTTCAAAAATCCTTTATCCTTTCCAAAATATATAAAGTTGTTTTTTTAAACAAATACACATATTAAAACATTTGAAAATGACTAAAGAAAATACCTCAGAATTCATTTTCTTTTCAGCCACTTCCATCTGCTCTTGTTTATTAGTCAGAATCTCTTCTTGTGACATTCCAGCGATCTGTTCTTCCGAAACTTGCTTCTGGGTATCATTTTGTTCATCACTAGAAGAAATTTTGATTTTCATGAAATACTGGAGGTATCCCTAAAATGATCTACGGGGCAAGA
>NW_016833714.1:0-3937 GCF_001698545.2 Rhinopithecus bieti | reverse complement strand
GAAGGCATTAAGAATGCATTGTCTTGGAGTGGCTTGCCTGTCTCCCGAGATTGTTGGAAACACCGTCGGCTCACAGTTGCTTTGGTGTTCACGCTACAGTAAATGCCTGACTTCATTGATTATTTTGATGGGCAAAGAAAACTGCCTGCCGACAGCCATGCACCTTCCTAAGCTCTTCCCAGACTTACTTTTGTAGTCCTTCTCTACCCATGTACAATTTGATTTCTTGCTGCTTGTTAAATTATTGTACTTACAAAATATATTGCCATGGCCAAGTCTGTCATTCATGTACATGGTATGGAAGGGAGTTTGGATGCCAGAGGAGTTAGGAGGGTCCCAGGTCTAGTGGAGAATAAGTATAAAAGGGTGGGTTTGGAACTGAGAGCTGGTTTTACAAATGGAGAAATGGAAGTACTTTCCCAAGGTCTGTCATACTGGGTGGCAGGGATGGAATCTGAACCCAGGTAGTTTGGCTGCAGAGCCCTTGTTTAACCCCACTTCAGGCTGTTGGCCGACAGGCTGTTCTGTCTGGCTCTCCTTCCTCCCTGCGACTGTTGTTGGCCTCCCTTAGCAGTTGCTTCCCTTTCCCTGCTCCTCAGGCGGATGCCCTTAGGGCTTCATCCCCTGCATCTTCTCCCTCCACCTCCACCCCTAGCATCACCTTTAGGTGAGTCGGTCCATGTCTGTACCTCCACCCTTGGCTCCTTCTGGGGAAATGCCAAGCTTGGAAGGCCAGTGATTTCCTGGACATTTCACCTGGAATGTTCTGTAGATTCTTCAAATATTTCTTCCCCCTCAGAACTCAGTACTATCAGCCTCAATAGCTTCCTTTCTTCTGATTATTTCAGATTCTAAATCTGTTTTTCATTAGACTGGCTTAGTAGTTACCACAGCCTTCTTTGTACACTTCTCCTCTACCCAGTTTATCCAGTAAACTGCGACTAGAGAAGTGTGCCTTAAAAACAGCTGTGTTCATGTCATTCCTCTGCTTCCCCGTGGCCTCCGAAGAAAGCTGAGGCTTCTCAGAAAGCACTGTCTTTAGTGCTGAGTGCTTGGACCCTCTGTGGAGCATGCCCTGTGTCCTTTCCCTAGATAGTTCCAGCTTCTCCAGCCCTACTGGGCTACTCATGGCCCTGGCTTCTTCCATCCTCTCTCAGACCACCCATGGTTGTTCTTGTCACTCTCATGTCAGCAATGCCACGATTTCCACCCCATCAGAACTCTTACCTGTGCTCGAAGACCCAATTCCAATGCCCCCTGCTCCATGCAGCCTTCCCTGCTTCTCTCCTGGGGAAACATGGTCTCACCTTTCTGTAAACTCCCCTGGGTTTTATCTGTGCCACTCCTGCACAGGCAAGTCCCTCTGCCCACTGGAGGCTGAGCGTTTGAGCAGATTCATGTCTTCTCTGTTTCTGAATTTCCCAGGGTGCCTCGTGTAGGGCCCATCCCTTAGTGCCAGCTCACTGCAGAGCTGAGTGTTTCCAGTTCAAATGTTTGTTCCCAGAGTGGATTTTGTTTCCCATTTAAGAACAGCCTTCCTGTCCAGCCTCACACAGGTTGACCTGGACTAGTCTAGTCTTAGGAAGGGTGGTCTAGGAGTGAAGCCACAGGCCACACTGTTGCTTTCAGCACACATTTCACAGCGAGGGACAGGGACGTTGCCCTCAGTTATCTCTGTTGGGTTACTTTCATGTCTTCTACGTTGGGAGTTTTAAATCCTTTTATTTCTAAAGATCACCTGGTTAACATTGGAAGCTTTCTTGGGTCTGTGTTGGTCTGTCGTCTAATGTTTCTCATTTGCCTGTGTATCTGGAGAAAACAGATTCATTTGCACAGATAGAAACAAAAGATTGTGCAGATGGGAGCTATGTATGGAAGGGAGAGAATACTGATCTCCCTAATGCATCTTCCTTGCAAGACATGGAGCTGCTCGGGAAGGAAGGGCCCGTGATTCAGACAGTTGGGGAAACGTGCATTCAACAGGCTCCCTTCCTGCAGACCTTCGCAAAGCCTTTGATATGTAGTGATGAGCTTCCTGAATCTCCATCTGCATGCTGAGTTCCTCAGATGAGGTTAATTTGACCACAGGAGTGTGGTTCCATGGGACCAGTATTCCTTGGAATGTGCTTTGAGAAAAGTTGCCATAAAGACTGTGAGAGTCAAAGGGATAAAGGAAGCAGGAGTTCAGGCTGAGGATGAGCCAGTGACCCCCTGCTCTGGCCATGGAGGGGAGGGCATTACTAGGTGAAGGACAGGAACAAATCTGCACCTGTGTTCTGAGCCCACTCCACTCTTGCAGGCCAAGACTGCCCACACCACACTAACAAAACAGACGCAGCTTCTCTGCCTCTCCAGGGAAAGCCTTTGGGGTGTTGCAGGGAGGGGATCTGTTTCTCCAACCAGGCTCATTCCCTCAGTCACCTCCCAAGGATGCAGTGTCAGAATAACAGCTTCTGAAATGAGTTTTCTCCACTCATGCAAATTGCTCTCTGACTTTGAACACCCATGTGAGTGGAAGCGGTGTTTTGGCTGCCTGGTTGGTGAAGGAGGAACATCACAGGGTTATTTTTACCCCTAGCAAATGCAGACAATACCCTTCCTCTAATCAACAGGTTCACAAGCGTTTGTCTGAGAACCAGAAATAAATTTACAAGGGGCTCTCTCCTAGCCTTGTGGAATTAGAGCAGAGATATTGCTTTCTTTTCACTTGAGTTAATCCAAATGAGCTGAGTCTCCTTTCTATAGGGAAGGGCAAAACAAAACAAAAACCTAACCCAGCAAAAACAAGGCTTTCTTACTGCTAAACTGGGGCTCCGAAAATAGTTTGGGTCATTGGAGTCATGAAACAAACGGTGTTTATATAACCTCTCTCTTGCAGAGAACTTGAAAGTGATTTCCTTATGTTTTATGCAAATATTATATGGGATTTGTATTACCCACTTTGTCAAACTCATCTTCCTTGTATGTGTGTTTGGAAAGCTTATTCATCGGTGATCAGGCTTTTTGTTTTTCTTCTGGATAGGTTGCCTTTTAGACAATAAATTCTGAAGTCTGTTGTTAATTCCGAGCTGGGAGGATACAAGTGGTGGTCCATCCTGAGTGTGGGAAGGAGAATCAGTTTGCACGAGCTCTTTTATCTCCACTTCCTAGACTTTTTAGTGTCGTTTCGGATATTTTAGTGTATTGCCAGACTTACTGAGAACTTAGTTTATCCAAAGCTCCACGAGGGCTGCAAAGATGAACCAAGCTGTACATGTCTTTGCTGGCAGGGATCACAGAGTCTTGTGGGTGAGAGAGTGACAGATACCATAATACAAGGCAAGTAAGTACTGGGTGCATGCAAAGTGCTTTGGGATTGTAAAAGAGAAAGAGGAAAAACCCAGCCAAGTAGCCAGGGGAAGAGCTGTCATTTGAGCTTCACTTTAAGGCTAGGTTACATTTCAACAGGCAGAGGCAGGCAATATGGCAGTGAGCAAGCGAAGTACAGAAATGGGAAGTGCAGGGGACTTCAGATCACAGGGTAAGGGAGGAGGCTCACTGAGACAGAAGACCAGTACTATGCTCTGTGGGGCCAGCTCATGAGACCGCAAAGATAGTAGCAGCTTTGATGCCAGGCTGGGAATTCTGCCTGCGCTGTTGAGAGCCAGCCATGTGTTCCACACAGGTGAGTGGCCTGGTCAGATCCTGTTCCTGTGTGCTCCATCCTAGTGGTACCTGGGAGTTGTCATCTCCATGCCTCTCTTTTTTCTGTCCCCACATCTCCAGTTATCAATCTTTCTATTCCACTCTAAAAATACCGCTTGCCTCTCTCCCTAGTTGTATGTGGCCCCTGTTTCCTCATCACTCATCCCTCAAGTGACAAAACTCTTCTCTTAACCTTCAATCTTGGCCTCCTCTGGTCTGCCCTTTCCATGCTGCCAGAGGGATGGTTTTAAGC
>NW_016833713.1:0-639 GCF_001698545.2 Rhinopithecus bieti | reverse complement strand
CTAAGAAATATCCCATTGCAGATATCAAGAAAACTGTGTCAGCAAACTGATCACTGAAGAGAAAGGTGTAACTCTGTGAGTTGCAATCATACATCGAAGTCCATTTTCCCAGAAGGCTTCTTTCCAATTTTTATCTGAAAATATTTCTTTTTCACCGTGGCCCTCAATGAGCTCCCAAATATCACTTTCCACAATCCACGACAACAGTGTTAGCAAACGGTTCCAAGAAGGGAAGGGTGGAAATCTGTGTGATGAAGTCACACATCAGAAAGCAATCTCTCAGAAAGCTTCTCTCTAGTTATTATCTGAGGATATTTCCTCTTTCACAACGGTCTCCTTTGGGCTCCCAAATATCACCTTGCAGATTCCACGAAAATAGTTTTAGCAAACTGCTTCTTGAGGTCTAAGTTGTAACTCTGTGAGATGAATTCACAGGTCACAAAGAAGTTTCTCAGAAAGCTTCTCTCAGTTTTTCAACTGATGATATTTCCTTTATCAGCGTAGGCCTCGATGCGATCCAAAGTAGCCCTTCTCAGGTTCCTCAAAGACAGTGTTAATGGAATGTTGCAGGAAACATAAGTGTAACTCTGTGAGAGGAATTCACACAGCACCAAGACGTTTCTAAGAAAACTTCTTTCT
>NW_016833712.1:0-507 GCF_001698545.2 Rhinopithecus bieti | reverse complement strand
ATGCTCTCCGTCACTGGATATTAGGAACGACATCACAGGTAGGTGTACACCCCCTGCGATATTAGGAGTAATAATGTGATTAATTATTAAACATCAATGATCGATTTTAATAATTATCAATGACACTATTAATAAACAGGATACCATTATTATGGATAACTATTTTACATATATGATTTTGCAAGCTTAAAATTATTAATATTAATGTCATTTAACAATATTTTCAGTTCTTAATATTCATCATCATTTTATTACCAACATCTCTTAGTATTGATTTAAGCAACATTAATTGCTGATATTATTATTTTATTATTAATAGGGATTTTACTATTAATACTATTCGTTAACATTTTTAACCAGTATTAATTTTTACTATCTTTATTGTGATTAATATCGATGATTATTAATTTTTATATTTATTAATATTAATAATAGATTTGTTCCTGATATCCGGCGGGGAGAGGATGATATTACTCCCAACATCGAAGAAAGTGTACACCTCTCTAT
>NW_016833711.1:0-984 GCF_001698545.2 Rhinopithecus bieti | reverse complement strand
ATCACTGAAGAGAATGTTGTAACTCTGTGAGTTGCATTCACGTATCACAAAGCAGTTTCTCAGAAGGCTTTTTTCCAGTTTCTCTCTGAGGATATTTCCTTTTTCACCATAGGACTCAGTGAGCTCCCAAATATAACTTTGCAGAATCCACGACACCAGTGTGAGCAAACTGTTCCGAGAAGGGAAGGGTGGAACTCTGTGTGATGAAGTCACACATCAGAAAGCAATCTCTCAGAAAGCTTCTCTCTAGTTATTATCTGAGGATATTTCCTTTTTCACCATGGGAACCAATGGGCTCCCAAATATCGCTTCGCAGATTCCACTAAGAGAGTGTTAGCAAACTGTTTCCTGAGGTGTAAGTTGTACCTCTGTGAGATGACTTCACAGATCACAGATCACAAAGAAGTTTCTCAGAAAGGTTCTTTCACGTTTTTAACTGAGGATATTTCCTTTATCAGCGTAGGCCTCCATGCGATCCAAAGGAGCCCTTCTCAGGTACCTCAAAGACAGTGTTAATGGACTGCTCCACGAAACATAAGTGTAACTCTGTGAGATGAATTCACACATCACCAAGAATTTTCTAAGAAAGCTTCTTTCTAGTTTTCATCTGAGGATATTTCCTTTGTCACCTTAAGCTTCATTGCGCTAAGAAGTATCCCATTGCAGATTTCAAGAAAACTGTGTTAGCAAACTGATCACTGAAGAGAAACGTGTAACTCTGTGAGTTGCATTCACACATCACAATGCAGTTTCTCAGAAGGCTTCTTTCCAGTTTTTATCTGAGGATATTTCCTTTTTCACCATAGCTCTCAGTGAGCTCCCAAACATCACTTTGCAGAATCCATGACAACAGTGTTAGCAAACTGTTCCAAGAAGGGAAGGGTGGAACTCTGTGTGATGAAGTCACACATCAGAAAGCAATCTCTCAGAAAGCTACTCTCAAGTTATTACTTGAGGATATTTCCTTTTTCACCCTGGGACCCA
>NW_016833710.1:0-781 GCF_001698545.2 Rhinopithecus bieti | reverse complement strand
TATCTATTATATCTATTATGTTTATATTTTATACTTATATCTCTTATGACTATGTTTTATACCTATATCGATTATATCTATTATGTCTATATTTTATACCTATATCTATTATGTCTATATTTTATGCCAATATCTATTATATCTATTAGACTATATTTTATATCTTTATCTATTATATCTATTATGTCTATATTTTATACCTATATCTATTATATCTATTATGTCTATATTTTATGCCTATATCTATTATATCCACTATATCTATATTTTATACCTATATCTATTATATCTATATTTGATACCTATATCCATTATATCTATATCTATATTTTATACCTATATCTATTATATCTATTATGTCTATATTTTATACCTATATCTATTATATCTATTATGTCTATATTTTATACCTATATCTATTATATCTATTATGTCTATATTTTATACCTATATCTATTATATCTGTCTCTATTTTATACCTACATGTATTATATCTATTATGTCTGTATTTTATACCTATATCTATTATATCTATTACACCTATATCTATTATATCTATATTTTATACTTATATCTATTATATCTATTTTTTCTTTCTATATTTTTTATTTTTATATTTTATAACTATATTTATTATTTCTATTATGTCTATATTTTATATCTTTATCTATTATATCTTTTGTGTCTATATTTTAAACCAATACCTATTATATCTACTATGTCTATTTTATCCCTATATCAATTATATCTATATTTTACACCTATATCTATTATATCTATA
>NW_016833709.1:0-908 GCF_001698545.2 Rhinopithecus bieti | reverse complement strand
TACTAAGCATTGGCCATCCAGAACATATGCAAAAGACAGGATCCTGAGTGGTGAAAGATGATGAAAACCATTAGCTAGGCTGTTTCGTTTAAAGAAGAAAAGATTCAGATGGAAAGTGGATAATTATTTTGAAATGTGTTAAAAGCCTGCCCCTTGAAAATAAGGTTACACACAATCTGGCTCCTTAGAATCATGGCCAATTCCAGGCAGTAGGACTTTTGACCAGAACTGATCTCGACTGATAAGGAAAGTGTTATAGATTCAAGCAGCAGCTGGGCGGTTCTTCTAAGGGCTGGATTACAACCTGTCAGCAGTGTTGTAGAGAATATTTTACTGGAGATAGGATTTTAGATTAGATGACCTCCCGTTATTGCTATAAGTATGAAAGCACAGTGACTGTGTTTTGAATGCTTCTAGCGGTGATTATCAAACTTTGAGCCAACTCTCCAGTTTTCTGTGTGTACTGTTAAGGAGAGGTGTTGCCAACAACGTTGGCATGGTGGAAGTAGCACTGAATGTGAATTTGAAGCCAGAAGATCTGGTTTCAAGACTGCAGTGCTTCTTAGTAGTTGTCTGCCTACAGGGCAATCGTTGAATCCATCTGAGCTTGTTGCTCATTTACAAAATGAGGATGATATCATCTACCCAACAGGGCTATTGAATATTAGCTTTGATCAGATACTACACAAATATAAGATTATGTTGTTGTGATTATTATTTTCTGAGTTCTCTCTTATCTCTATACTTATATTTTCATTAGAAGTTTTACAGTTTAGTTAAAATATTGTTTTCCCAACACAGCCTTTTAAAGTGTTTCAAAATCTGTTTACAGGTTCTTAGTGATATGTGGGGTGTCTTAGCTAAACAACAGACACATGCAAGGTAAATATGCTATTAAGAATTTTATT
>NW_016833708.1:0-3087 GCF_001698545.2 Rhinopithecus bieti | reverse complement strand
ATGATGCCTCTAGCTTTGTTATTTTGGCTTAGGTTTGTCTTGGTAATGCAGGCTCTTTTTTTGTTCCATATGAACTTTAAAGCAGTTTTTTCCAATTCTGTGAAGAAACTCATTGGTAGCTTGATGGGGATGGCATTGAATCTATAAATTACCTTGGGCAGTATGGCCATTTTCATGATGTTGATTCTTCCTATCCATGAGCATGGAATGTTCTTCCATTTGTTTGTGTCCTCTTTTGTTTCATTGAGTGGTGGTTTGTAGTTCTCCTTGAAGTGGTCATATCGGCTTTCTTATAAATGCCTCCAAATTCCTTTTATTTCAGTTAAATCGTCTATGCAAATATTACTTTTCATAGGGTTAATGATGTGAAAACTTTGAGTAATGCTGAAACAGTGTGTCCTGTTTTTCAATTGTCTAGAAATGATAATTATATATGGGATACTAAATTGATCAGCAATGAAGAAATTATGTCAAAATACTTTTGTAGAGCCTTACAAAATAAAGATATGAATATTTTGGCAAAACCAAAAGTGACAATGGAAACAAACAAACATTCACTTGCCCCAAGCCAAGTGAATATCTTTTTGGAAAATTGCTGTGTAATAGGCCATGCAGGCTTGGAGTCTGAATCTAAAGATACTGAGGTTTAAATAAAAGTAAAATACTCTATATTAAAGTTCTAAACAAATGAGCTAGCAAATTTATTTCAAACAGGCTTGAATAAATGGATTCAGAGAATGAAAAAGGTTGTTAACAATTTAATCAGGAAGACAGAAATAAACCAAGACTGTCATGACCAAACCAAGAAATAAGGTCACCCCAGCATAAACCAAAATAATAATAACAGTTAATTTACATCATGCTATACAAGACTGTTTGTAGCATAGTATTAAAAGACAACAGTCACATAATATGCTGTGTTCCACCAGGCACAAACCACAAAGAATTCAACCCAAATGGTGCCCTATTGTGCAAAGTGATAGACCTGTTCTTACTGTAAGGCAGACACATTTCTGAGGGCTGTACATTAAATACTTTATTCTCAAAGCAGTCCTAAAGTAGGTGTTATTCTTATCCCATTCTACAGATGCAGGAACAAACGGAGCTTGAATATCCTGCCAGAGACACACAGATAGTCGTGGTGCTGTGATTTGAATACGGGCAATATAACATTCTATGAATAAGCTATATTGACTCTCTATTAATATTTTTCTTCAGTGTATTTTTTAGCAAAGGCCTGAGTAAATGAAACTATGTGCTGTGCAGTGTCTTCCTAGAATTTATTCCTTTCAAATACTTTCCATGGCATTACTATGAAATATGCATGCAAAATATACTCAAGTGATTTGAGAACATTTTATAAAGACTAGTTTGAAGCAACAGATTTTTCAACTATGAAAATTTTAGTTTGAAAGGTGAATAGAAATAAACAAATAACATGGTATATATTTTCTTAGAATTATTCTCTTCTATTTACTATTCATGTTTTCTATTTCTACTCTCAATGAAGAAGAAAGGAACACTCATGATAAAAGATTGATACCCTCCCTCCTCCGGTCAGTTGAACAGACCATACTTTTGAACTAATAGCACTCTCCACACGCTAAATGTACTTCCAATAAAGTAAGTCCCTGAAGGAAGATTTTAAGTCAATCTTAGTTTAAAACTCAGGCCAAATGTGAAGTAAACCGACTTGCTTATTACTCCTGAGCCTGTGTGTTTAAAACTCGTATTCCCCATAATTTGTTTACCAGACTGTTCTCAGCCACAGATTAAATATGCAGATCACCCCAAGGGAAGAGTAAATACACAATTGAAAGAAAGAATAACTGGTGAGAGAAGATGATCCTACCCAGAAAATAGCAAATACCTGAAGTAAGAGTGAGCACGTTTATAATTTGGGATATTTTTGTGAAAGGTGTTCAATTCCCAAACCATTGTCATATTATTAAGACTTCAGGCTTATAAAGAAAGTATAATTTTATCTACTAGACATACTTCCTTTGAGTAAGGTACTTTGATTATTTAGAAAAACTTCTGTGATCCCTAACCTAAATAAAAGCATATCATTTCTGTCTGTATATAAATCCTTTTTGTATACAAATCAAATCAGATAATGAACAAATAAGTGTTTCTGTTTGTCCATTATTACATCACATAAAAAGGACAAGATGAATTTTTATAAATTCTGAGTGTACTTAGAATGGTTTGGCTTAGAATATAGATTAGATGGAACACCAGATAATCACTTTGGATCTCTAAAGAAGTATCCTCAGGGCCTTGAGAGGGATTAGCAGTCACACTAATGAGCGCCTGGAGAAATCCAGGGACCTTGGATGTTTGTCAAAGAACAGGCCATCATCAATCTAGGCAACCTTGAAAGACAGAGTCAAACAAGAAAGATCCATGAAATTGCTTACTCCAGGAGACCTGACCTAGCATTAATATGTCATAAATAAAGAAGACAAAAGTGGTTCCAAATAAGAATGTCAAATAATTATCGCAGGAATTAATTCTTCGGATTTTCAGGGATCAATTTTGAAGTCATGTTGCTGCTTATTCAGCAGCTCTGTGTAGTGGGCACCAAAGTGACTACCCTAAAGATGCTTAATGTCTCCACAGGAAAGGCCAGGAATCATCCAACCTGCCCATAAAGTTTTATTGGAAACCAGTGCTATTTATTGTGTAGCAAAAGCACACAACCTCTTCTAGAAATTCTTTAGAAAGCATTTACCCCCACTGATGGTGGTGGGTACAGTCTAGCAGACCCTGTGCTGTTACTGGGAGTTGCATTTCTTCAAAAGGCATTACTGTTTTTGGGTTGTGAAATGCCTATTTTTAAAACGTGGAAAATTCAGACACAATATACAAATAAAGAATGCTGAAAGCACCTTATACTAATAAAGAACAAATTCAATATTAGCACTTTTTCTCCAAGAGAGATAGAGCAATAGGACCTAATTTACATTTTATCCATTTTATTTAAATCATTATCTTTTTGCAAATACTTTGTGGGATTTTAACAAATTTTCAGTTGTAACCATAACAGGTAAATCTAGTAATAAATGTTATAATGAGGTAAGTTTT
>NW_016833707.1:0-2396 GCF_001698545.2 Rhinopithecus bieti | reverse complement strand
GGGGTGCCTGAAAGTGAGGGGGAAAATGGAACCAAGTTGGAAAACACTCTTCAGGAATAGACAATTCTTAACAGATGATATACAAATGGCCAACAAACATATGAAAAAAGCCAAACATCACGAATTATCTGGAAAATAGAAATCAAAACCACAATGCAATACCACCTTACTCCTTCAAGAACAGCCGTAATCAAAAAATTTAAAAAACGGTAGATGTTGGCTTGGATGCAGTGAAGAGGGAACACCTCTATGCTGCTGGTGGAAATGTAAACTAGTACAATCTTTATGGAAAACAATGTGAAGATTCCTTAAAGAACTACAAGTAGAACTACCATTTGATCAAGCAATCCCACTACTGGGTATCTACCCAGACAAGAAGAGATCATTATATGAAAAAAGATAGTTGCACATGCATGTTTATAGCAGCACAATTCGCAATTGCAAAATCATGAAACCAACCAAAATGCCTATAAATCAATGAGTGGATAAAGAAACTGGTATATTTATACACATGGAATACTATTGAGCCATAAAAAGGAATGAATTGACTGCATTTGCAGTGACCTGGATGAGACTGGAGACTATTATTCTCAGTGATGTAACTCAGGAATGGAAAACCAAACATTGTATGTTTTACCAATATGTGGGAGCTAAGCTATGAGGATGCAAAAGCATAAGAATGATACAATAGACTTTGGGGACTTGGGGGGAAGGGTAGGCAGGAGGTGAGGGATAAAAGACTACAAATATGGTGCAGTGTGTAATGCTCAAGTGGTAGGTGCACCAAAATCTCACATCACAGCTAAAGAACTTACTCATGTAACCAAATACCGCCTGTATCTCAATAACTTACAGCAAAATATAAAATAAATAAAATTAAAATAAATAATTATTGCTAATAAGCTAAAAAAAAAGTCTCTAATGCTATAAAAGGGGCTAGACGTAATGTGTGTGATTCAATGAGAACTGAGACTAGTCATAATTTCAGAAGATAGATCTGGGATCAGTAGAATGCTAAAGTTGCTAATATGAAAAGTTTTTATAAACAGCTAAATATACCTTGGGAAACCCAGCCTCTTTTCTCACTACTCACTTTCCATGCCCACAAATGGACAGAGGATGGAGATGCTGCAGCCAGGAGCTAGCATGATACAGAGAATCCCATTTAGAGGACCTGCAGCCAGAAAAGATATTCCTATGTTCATAGAGAATTAGTAGCAAATGTTTTATACAAAGGAGAATATGGGAGAAAATAACACTCATTAGCATTGCAATGCATTAGAATTATTCTAATGTGAACTTTAAACATTTTCAGATTATATTTTAAAAATTAGTAAATAGTAGAAAGAGCATGAATTATGAAAGCAATACTTCTGCCTGCAAACCCATGACACGAATGATATGGAGTAAAAGAAGAAAGTTGGCAAAATCTGGACAATACAGCAAAGAAAGTCATCCTGGGCTGGGGCAGAGGTAACCTGGTTGAGCATTTCCACTGATTTTTTCAGTAGGAATAAACTGGAAGTTAATATCAGAACTCCGATATGGGATTGATAAATGTAAAGTCTGCTAAAGCAAATGCTTTAGTAAAACATGTTAAACTTCTGGTCCTTGTCACAGTTGTGGTCATTCTCCACAAATCTTTTCTGTTATTTTCAAAATGCTAAATAATCATTATAGGAAGCTTGGTAGACAACTATCCAAACTGTGTAGCTTGAGATTCTAGTCATACACAGTGAGAAAAAACAAAACAAACAAACAAAATAAAACAAAGGATAGAATTGGAAAAAAAATGCTTCCCAGAATGTCAGTTTCTGACTCATGTTAGAATACATTTAGTAAAGTATCAATCACACTTTAAAAAACTCCAGTAAAGAACATTTCAGACCATGACTTTATAAGATATTTTATTTTAAAATGGCATTTCTGGGTGAGTTAGTACATGATCTGACACTCGTTTAAACAAGAAAAATAAACAATCTGTTCAATCACAGTGTTCAACAGTCAATGGTTTCTAATGGCCCCTGGAGCACTGAAAACTCTGTTTACAAACCTAAAGCACATTTCTGGGACACATTTAAAGCAGTGTGTAGAGGGAAATTTATAGCACTAAATGACCACAAGAGAAAGCAGGAAAGATCTAAAATGGACACTCTAACATCACAATTAAAAGAACTAGAGAAGCAAGAGCAAACACATTCAAAAGCTAGGAGAAAGCAAGAAATAACTAAGGTCAGAGCAGAATTGAAGGAGATAAAGACAGAAAAAACCCTCCAAAAAATCAAGGAATTGAGGAGTTGGTTTTTTGAAAAGATCAACAAAATTGATAGACCGCTAGGAAGACTAATAAAGAAGAAAAGAGAGAAGAATCAAATAGATGCAATTAAAAATGATAA
>NW_016833706.1:0-507 GCF_001698545.2 Rhinopithecus bieti | reverse complement strand
TCTCACAGAGTTACAACTTATTGCTCAGGAACAAGTTTGCTAACACTCTTTTCGTGGAATGTGCAAAGTGATATTTGGGAGACAATTGAGGCCCATGGGGAAAAAGGAAATATCCTGCGATAATAACTAGAGAGAAGCTTTCTGAGAGATTGCTTTCTGATGTGTGACTTCATCACACAGAGTTCCACCCTTCCCTTCTTGCAACAGTTTGCTAACACTGTTCTCGTGGATTCAGCAAAGGGATAGTTTGGGAGCTCCTTCAGGGCTACGGTGATAAAGGAAATATCCTCAGATAGAAACTGGCAAGAACCCTTCTGTGAAACTGCATTTTGATGTGTGAATGTAACTCACAGAGTTACAAGTTTCTTCTCAGTGATGAGTTTGTATCACAGTTTCCTTGAAATCTGTAATGGGATACTTCTTAGCGCAGAGAAGCTCATGGTGACAAAGAAAATATCCTCAGAGTAAAACTGGAGAGACCCTTTCCTAGAAACTTCTTGGTGATGT
>NW_016833705.1:0-1292 GCF_001698545.2 Rhinopithecus bieti | reverse complement strand
TAACATTAGACAGATCAACGAGACAGTAAGTTAACAAGAATATCTAGGAATTGAACTCAACTCTGCACCAAGTGGACCTAATAGACATACAGAACTCTCCACCTCAAATCAACAGAATATACATTCTTCTCAGCACCACATCACACTTATTCCAAAATTGACCACATAGTTGGAAGTAAAGCACTCCTCAGCAAATGTAAAAGAACAGAAATTATAACAAACTGTCTCTCAGACCACAGTGCAATCAAACTAGAACTCAGGATTAAGAAACTGACTCAAAACTGCTCAACTACATGGAAACTGAAGAACCTGCTCTTGAATGACTACTGGGTACATAACAAAATGAAGGCAGAAATAAAGATGTTCTTTGAAACCAAAGAGAACAAAGACATAACCTACCAGAATCTCTGGAACACATTTAAAGCAGTGTGTAGAGGGAAATTTCTAGCACCAGAATGCTTAAAACTTACAAGTATTGTTCCAAAATGTTACTTTGTTTAGCTATATAATATATAGATTAGCCAGCAGTAGGCACATAAGTACAGTATGGGCACTGTATGCACATTACTGAGAAAATGTTTTTCTGTACATTTTCACCCTGCAGTGTTATGGAGTAATTACCATTATTCTTTCTTAACATAAAGGTAGAATCCAGAAAGTTTCTTCCTATTTCTAGCACTGATTTAATTTGCTGATTTAATTTGGAGAGCATAAGGACAATGAATTCATGGTGAAAAATGTTTATGAGTGTGTATGAATGTGTGTGTGTGTGTGTGTGTGTTGGTAGAAAAATACTGGGGAAAAGTACTGGATTAAAAATTTCTTGACTGTTGCGGAGGGCACTGTATTGCCAGGTCCCTGGATATGGTGTGAAGACTGTTCTCTACAAAACTCTAGGAGGCCTGGTTTTCATCAGATTCACAGCCAGTGTGGCCCTATGCCATATGCCTGTATTAGGTAGCCATGTTTATTGCCCAAAATACCACTGAGCCATAGGCAGTAACCTGGCTTTCTTTTCTGTAAAAATTATGTTAATGAAATTTGACTACCTTATTTAGAAGTTTGTGTTAAATCAAGTTTAGTCTAAAGTTGCTTTGTTACATATTTTAAGTTCAGCCTAAAAGTTTCTCTATACATAGTGAACTATAACCTAAATGGAGGTGTAAACAGACTGTAACCTATTCTTGTGCCAGTCACCAAGTTTTGGCCAATCAAAGGGGAACAACTGTTCAAACTGTGTTCAAATAAGGCAAACATCAAGCTATAAACAATCTGGCTGTTTTTCTAAATCA
>NW_016833704.1:0-1043 GCF_001698545.2 Rhinopithecus bieti | reverse complement strand
GTGATCTCCATCTTAAAAGAGCTTATAATCTGATGGGGAATATGAATATTAAACAACTAAACAGAAATTAATATGTTCATGATATTAATGTACTTAGACTGATAGTAATTTAGATTGATGGGGATAAGAAAAGTCTGCTTGGTGACATTACATTTAAGCAGGGACTTGACAGATGTATAGGGCTTAGTGATGTGAAGAATAGGGGAGGAGGTGTTCTCAAGAGCATGTGCTAATGCCCTGTGGCAGGACAGTGCTTGAGGTGAGGCAGTGTGAGAAGAGGTTGGAGAGATGGGCAAGATCCAAATCATGACAGGCCTTATTGTCTACATTACAGAGGACAGATTTTATCTAAAGTATGATGCGGAAGACATTGAAATGGCTAACATTTTAAAAGATGATTGTGACTTCTCTATAGGGATTAGATTGAAATGGGCAACTATAGCAAAGGGAAGACCAACAGGAGGCTATACAAGAAATGATGTGGTATGGAGAGGGAGAGGTTTGGGTAGAGTCAACATTTAATTTCGAGGCAGTGCTCATAGGACTGAAGAAAATGAATGCCTGGATAAAGTGTTAAGGACATTTACCAAGTTTCTAATATGAGCATGTGGGCAGATGTTTTGTATACTTTCCTGAAATGAGAACCCCTGAAGGAATACATAGGCTGGGGGCAGTGGAGATCAAATGTTTGGTTTTCAAATTGTTAAATTTGAGGTGCCTGTGGAACAACCAAGTAAAGATGTCAGGTAATAGTTAAGCATGTAGGTTTGGAGATCCAAAAAGATGTCTCAGATGACATTTAAAGTCATAGGTGACATAGGGGTGGACTATAATTTCTAAAGTCATAGAAATTACCTAGGAAGAAAAGATACTCAAGGCTGAACCTGAAAACACTCTGACATTTAGGACTCAAGGAAGGGGAGAGACGATAGCAAAGGGGATTGAGAGGGAATGCTCACAGAAGTGGAGAAAACCCAGAATCCTGGAATCAGTGAAGTCCAGGAAAGAGTATAGAAGAGGGTGAGAGTGTTGAATGGCAATAA
>NW_016833703.1:0-1105 GCF_001698545.2 Rhinopithecus bieti | reverse complement strand
TTCATAAGGGATACGGCTCTGTAGTTTTCTTGTGATGTCTTTGCTTTGGGTATTATGGCAATATTGGCTTCATAGATTGGAGGGTGTTCCTTTCTCTTCTGTTTTTTGGAAGAGTTGGTGAAGGACTGGGGTTAATTCTTGAAATGGTAGAATTGTATCTGCTCTTCTGGCATATTCCCATCATTCTTTGAGTATTTCCTTTTTGGCACAACACAAAATTCCAGGTTCAACAAGATGTTTTAGGCTCCAACATAGGAATCAGTTGTTTCTCTGACAAGTCCTAGTTCTTTCTGGTGGAGAAGGGCATTTAGAGGTCAAGATCTGGGCCTTTCGTGTGCTTGTTGCTGTTTGGGTGACAGAGCTAGAGAATGAATATGTGTGCGTGTAACAGAATAGATACATACATCAGTTTTTTGTTTTGTTTTGTTTTAGACAGGGTCTTGTTCTGTTGGCCAGGCTGGAGTACAGTGGCGCAATCTTGGCTCACTGCAGCCTCAACCTCCTGGTCTTAAGCCATCCTCAGCCTCCCAGGTAGCTGGAACTATAAGCATGCACCACCACACCTGGCTAATTTTTGTATTTTTTTCTTTTTTTTTTTTTTTAGAGATAGGGTTTCGCCATGTTGCCCAGGGTGGTCTTGGGCTGGGCTCGAGTGATCTGCTTGCCTCATCCTCTCAAAGTGCTGGGATTACAGGCATGAGCCACCGTGTTTGGCCCACATCAGTATTTATGTTGTTATAAATTTACGTATATGGAAAACCACCAGTTCACACCAATATGATTGATTCTAATCCAACTGGGATTCATTCTAGTTTTCACCCTTTCTGTATTTATAACTTTCTTCTCTGACAGTGGGAAACCTGGCTCCTGTCATCAGCAGGCTGTTTACTTACAGTTCAGTCCCCTTAGATAATCAACCTCCGATCTTGGCTGTCCCCCACTCCGTGGTGGGCACCCTTCTTCCTCTGTACAGCCTCTGGCACTCCACGGTCACCCTATGTGACCTCTGACCCCCCCACCTCCATGTTGACCCAGAGTGTGGCACCTTCCTCACTTGGCCTGGCCCTCCCTCTCCAACCCCCATGTGTGGATGCCCTCCCCAGCC
>NW_016833702.1:0-784 GCF_001698545.2 Rhinopithecus bieti | reverse complement strand
TCCTTTTTCATTATTGGCCCCAAAGGGCTCCCAAATATCACTTTGCAGATTCCATGAAAAGAGTTTTATCAAACTGCTTCCTGAGGACTGAGCTATAACTGTGTGAGATGAATTCACAGATTACAAAGAAGTTTCTCAGAAAGCTTCTTTCACGTTTTGAACTGATGATATTTCCTTTCTCATCATAGGCCTCAATGCGATCCAAAGAAGAATTTCTCAGATTCCTCAAAGACAGTGTTAAAGGACTGCTCCACGAAACGTAAGTGTAATTCTGTGAGATGAATTCACACATCACCAAGAAGTTTCTAAGAAAGCTTCTTTCTAGTTTTCATCTGAGGATATTTCCTTTGTCACCATAAGCTTCATTGCGCTAAGAGGTACACCATTGCAGATTTCCAGAAAACTGTGTTAGCTACGTGATCACTGAAGAGGAACGTGTAACTCTGTGAGTTGCATTCACACATCACAATGTGGTTTCTCAGAAGTCTTCGTTCTAATTTTGATCTGAGGGTATTTCCTTTTTCACCATAGCCCTCAATGAGCTCCCAAATATCACTTTGCAGAATCCACGACAACAGTGTTAGCAAACTGTTCCAAAAGGGAAGGGTGGAACTCTGTGTGATGAAGTCACACATCAGAAAGCAATCTCTCAGAAAGCTTCTCTCTAGTGATTATCTGAGGATATATGCTTTTTCACCATGGGCCCCTAATGGCTCCCAAATATGACTTTGCAGATTTCACGAAAAGAGTGTGAGCAAACTGCTTCCTGAGGATTAAGCTGTAA
>NW_016833701.1:0-785 GCF_001698545.2 Rhinopithecus bieti | reverse complement strand
CGCAGGCCTCAATGCGATCCAAAGAAGGGCTTCTCAGGTTCCTCAAAAAAAGTGATAGTGGACTGCTCTATGAAACATAAGTATAACTCCGTGAGATGAATTCACACATCACCAAGAAGTTTCTAAGAAAGATTTTTTCTAGTTTTCATCTGAGGATATTTCCTTTGTCACCGCAAGCTTCATTGCGTTCAGAAGTATCCCACTACAGATTTCCAGAAAATTGTGTTAGCCAACTGAACACTGAAGAGAAACGTGTATCTCTGGGAGTTCCATTCGCACATCGAAATGCAGTTTCTCAGAAAGCTTCTTTCCAGTTTTCATCTGAGGATATTTCCTTTTTCACCATAGCCCTCAATGAGCTCCCAAATATCACTTTGCAGAACACAAGATAACAGAGTTAGCAAACAGTTCCAAGAAGGGAAGGGTGTAACTCTGTGTGATGAAGTCACACTTCAGAAAGCAATCTCTCAATAAGTTTCTCTCTAGTTATTATCTGAGGATATTTCCTTTTTGAACATGAGCCCCTATGGGGTCCCAAATCTTACTGTGCAGATTCCACGAAAAGAATGTTGGCAAACTGCTGCCTAAGAATTAAGCTGTAACTCTGTGAGAAGAATTCACAGATCACAAAGAAGTTTCTCAGAAAGCTTCTTTCACATTTTGAACAGATGATATTTACTTTATCATTGTAGGCCACAATGGGATACAAAGAAGTCCTCTCGGGTTCGTCAGCAACAGTGATAATGGACTGCTGCATGAAACGTAAGTGTAAGTTTCTGAGATGA
>NW_016833700.1:0-641 GCF_001698545.2 Rhinopithecus bieti | reverse complement strand
TCAGATGCTTGTGGTGGGCGACGAAATGTCTTCCGATGAAACCTGCAGAGAAAGGTTCTGAACAACTGCTTTGTGATGTGTGTATTCGTCTCCAGGACTTAAACAATTCTTTGGATTGCGCAGGCTGAAATCACGGTTTTTGTGGAATCTGAGGAAGGACATTTGGGAACGATCCTTAGAATATGGAGAAAGAAAGATCCTCAGGTAACATTCAGAAGGAAGCTTTCTGTGAAACTATTCTGTGTCGTCTTAATTACTCTCACTCAGGTAAGCCTCTCTTTTCATTGAGCAGTTTTCTAACCCTATGTATGTTTAGCGTGTGATGGGATATTCGGGAGCACTGTGAGGCTAACTGTGAAAAAGAAAATATGATCAGACCGAAACTGGAGAGAAGCTTTCCGAGGAACTGCTTTGTGACGTGTGCATTCCAGTCACAGTGTTATACCTCTCTTCTCATACAGCGTCGGGGAAACCCTTTTGGTGAAACAAGCACCAAGTGTTATTTGGGAGCATGTTGATGCTGATGGTGAAAAGGGAAATAGCCTCAGACAAAAACTGGAAAGAAGCTTTCTAGGAAACTACTCAGTGATATGTGTAATCATCTCACGTAGATAAAGCTTTCTTTGCATTATGCAGCTTGG
>NW_016833699.1:0-785 GCF_001698545.2 Rhinopithecus bieti | reverse complement strand
GAAAGCAATCTCTCAGAAAGGTTGTCTGTATTTCTTATGTGAGGATAATTCCTTTTTTACCATGGGACCCTAAGGGATCCCAAATATCACTTTGCAGATTCCACAAAAAGAGTGTTAGCAAACTGCATCCTCAGGTCTAACTTGTAACTCTGTGAGATGAATTCAAGATCAGAAAGAGGTTTCTCAGAAAGCTTCTTTCACGTTTTGAACTGATGATATTTCCTTTATCAGCGTAGGCCTCAATACAATCCAAGAAGCCCTTCCCAGGTTCCTCAAAGAGAGTGTTAATGGACTGCTCCACGAAACATAAGTGTAACTCTGTGAGATGAATTCACCCATCACCAAGAAGTTTCTAAGAAAGCTTCTTTCTGGCTTTCATCTGACGATATTTCCTTTGTCACGAAAGCTTCATTGCGTTAAGCAGTATCTCATTGCAGATTTCCAGAAATCTTTGTTAGCAAACTGATCACTGAAGAGAAATGTGTAACTCTGTGAGTTGCATTCACACATGGCAATACAGTTTGCAGAAGGTTTCTTTCCAGTTTTGATCTGAGGATATTTCCTTTTTCACCATAGCCCTCAATGAGCTCCCAAATATCACTTTGCGGAATCCACGACAACAGTGTTAGCAAACTGTTCTAAGTAGGGAAGTTTGGAACTCTGTGAGATGAAGTCACACATCAGAAAACAGTCTCTCAGAATGCTTGTCTCTAGTTATTATCTGAGGATATTTCCTTTTCACCGTGGGCCCCTGTGCCGTCCTAAATATCACTTTGCAGATTCCA
>NW_016833698.1:0-1042 GCF_001698545.2 Rhinopithecus bieti | reverse complement strand
TTGAATGAACCAAAGGACAAGTATGAATATCTGTGATGTTGGGGGGGGTCTGCCTCACCCTCTGTTAGTCCTTCCCAGTCAAGGACAAACAGGTCATTTTTGGATGTCACCCCAAGCCACAGTTAGTAAATGTGAGCCGTGAGATAAGTGGATGGACTTGAAACAGGGAGAGAGACAAGCGAATAATTAGTGTGGTGGATGTGACCCCTACCACTCTCTGAGCCGCGTGAGCTCAGAGAAGGCATGGAGAGGGCAGAGGCGAGGGTGGGTTCAGAGAAGGCTGCATGGAAGACAACACTGAAGTTGGGTCTTGAGCAGAGTTTCACGCATAGAGTTGGGAAGGATATAGAGGCAAAATAGTTACAGAGGCAGATGCCCTGGGCCTCAAATCTGAGGTTTTCAGAATGCAGCATCCAATTCAGGGTCCACACAGGCCAAAAAAGGAGAGGAGCACAACACCATGACCTGTGATGGGGAGTGTGCAGCAAATTCCAGGACAGATGAGCTGGGGATGGGTGTGTTTTAAGAGGACAGTTTCCACGTATCTGATTTTGAGTGCTGCCTTTGGAAAAGGAAAGATGCGAGAAAGAACCAGAGGCTTTTCCACCTTCTTCTCTTTCCAGATGCCTCCAAGAGAGTGTTCCTTCCCTACGTCTCCCTTACTCTGTGTCTTGTCTTCTAGTTTTAATCTTGGCATCTGTTTTTCAGAAACATTGGTCTGTTATTACTTAAAGCTTATGCTTAGATTTGGAATGCAGACCACGAAGAACTGTCAGGCACAGAAAGCGCTTGTCAGCACTTACAGCCTGAGTTATTCACTGCGGCCACCTGTTTGCCTGGCCTATTCCCCAAGAGTGTTGCACTCACCTGTCTGCCTGTAATGCCCTGTGTCTGTGGATCTTAAATAACCTATTCTGGAACAAGTAGGATATTTGATGAGGTTTGCACATTGCTCGTGCTCAACACTGTTCACGGTAGTTTCTGTCTTGCAAAATGATGATGTGTATATTCAAGGTTAAAAAAAAAAGCAAGACGATTGAGT
>NW_016833697.1:0-506 GCF_001698545.2 Rhinopithecus bieti | reverse complement strand
TCCTCCACCCAACCTAAGGTGTTGGCCATATTCTGGTTTCATGCTCATGAGATTGAGTACCATGCCTGCCTCATCCAGGTGTTCTTCATCCATGCCTTTCCTTTTATGGAGCCTGGGGTGCTCATGGCTATGGCCCTGGATCGCTATGTGGCCATCTGCTTCCCACTCTGACACTAGTCTCATGACCCCATCGGTCGTGATTGAACTGGGGACTGTCGTGATGCTGACAGGGCTGCTGTGGGTGAGCCCCTTCTGCTTCATGGTGTCTAGGATGCCCTTCAGCCAACACCAAGCCATTCCCCAGTCATACTGTGAGCACATGGCTGTGCTGAAGTTGGTGTATGCTGATACAAGCATAAATCGTGGGTATGGACTCTTTGTGGCCTTCTCTGTGGCTGGCTTTGACATGACTATCATAGGTATGTCATACATGATGATTTTGAGAGCCGTGCTTCAGTTGCCCTCAGGTGAAGCCCGCCTCAAAGCTTTTAGCACATGTGCCTCCC
>NW_016833696.1:0-783 GCF_001698545.2 Rhinopithecus bieti | reverse complement strand
ATCTATTATGTCTGTATTTTATACCTATATATATTATACCTACTTATGTCTATATTTTATACCTATATCTATTATATCTATTATGTCTATATTTTATACCTATATCTATTATGTCTATATTTTATACCAATATCTATTATATCTATTATGTCTATATTTTATATCTTTATCTATTATATCTATTATGTCTATATTTTATTCCTATATCTATTATATCTATTATGTCTATATTTTATACCTATATCTATTATATCCACTATATCTATATTTTATACCTATATCTATCTATATTTGATACCTATATCCATTATATCTATATCTATATTTTATACCTATATCTATTATATTATGTCTATATTTTATACCTATAATATATCTATAATGTCCACATGTTATAGCTATAACTATTGTGTCTATATTTTATACGTATATGTCTTATATCTGTTATGTCTATATTTTATACATATATCTATTTTATTTATATTTTATACCCATGTCTTTTATATCGAGTATGTCTATATTTTACAACAATATCTCTTATATCTATTATATCTGTATTTTATACCTATATCTATTATATCTATATTTTATACCTATATCTATTATATCTATTATGTCTATATTTTATACCTATATCTATTACATCTAGTATGTCTATATTTTATACTTATGTTTATCATATGTATTATGTCTATATTTTATACCTATATCTGTTATATCCATTTTGTCTGTATTTTATACGTATATCTATTATCTATATTATCCTTATATCTACTATGTCTA
>NW_016833695.1:0-2895 GCF_001698545.2 Rhinopithecus bieti | reverse complement strand
AAAATGTTGAGCATTTCTGCTTAAGTAGCTGAGAAGTGCATTTATCTTTGTAAATTGATATCTAACAAAAATAAAGAAATGAATTGAAACATTTTTTCTCAGATTATTTTGTTTCAAAGAGAAAACCTTTCATTATTAAGAAAATTCATTTATGTGGAACACTTTGTTCTTTGAAGAGTTTGGTTAACGGATGTGTTATTGTATCCATGTCTATTTTGTGTATAAAGCATAATTTTACCCATTGTCTCATGAAACACAAGATTATATTTGCTTCAATAAAAAAGATTCCAAAGTGTCCTAATTTTCTAAGTTATGAAGTGCTTATGTCTATCCATCATCAAGTAAAATTTCGTGCTTCTAAATAAAAAGAAATGCAGTGAGAATCTGCGTGCTCAAAATGGTATAGAAGACAATGTCTTATTTTAGATTTCTTTTTCGTGCAGCCTTTCTTACTCTCTGTCCCTCATAAATACAACATTTAAAAAAATAGTATTGAGAACACACACTGTAATAACAGAGATGGGATCATTTTATCTCTGTATGTTTATAAGGTGCATTCTGGCTCACAAAACCTGAAGCCTTCTGCCCAACCCTGGGGGCTGGCTCTCTCAAAACATATCCACATGGGCTGAAGGGGAATCCAGCAGCTGGCCTGCTACTCTGGCCCCTGGCCTCATCTGAGGAGTCAGGCTGGGGCAGAATGGAAAATTCATCAAAACCACACACAAATCAGATATAACAGAAGCAAATCCTACATGGCAAAAATGTACATTTATCTCAATACATATAGACCATAATTGCAGTTAAGCATATTTCTACTAAAAATTCAAGCATGCATAATTGTAAAAGTTCCTCTGTAAAACAGTTTTACTTTGGTAAGCATTATCAAGGATGATTTTCCTGTCAATTTTAAATTTAGAATTTTTATCATTCTAAAACCATATTAGCAAATTAATTCAATTTATAGGCTCTACCTTACTTAAGCAGATGATTTTGTCTAGGTTTCCTTGAAATAAATGAGGATTTTGGATGACACTGATCTCTTTAATTATACTAAAGAGACAACCATTTATTTTAAGTGCATGCCATTCAGTTATTTTTAGCTCATGGTAAAAATCAAAATACTCATTTAAAAGGTTGAAGAAATGTGTGCTTGTTTAATGGGGGAGGATAAAGGAGCATGCTGAGGAAGTTGTGAAAGTTGTCAGAACCAAAATAGAGTTCCTTGTGTTAAATTGAAAAAAAAAAAAAAAAAAAAGACAAATACAGCCAGAGAAGGCTATGAAAGAGAGGGTTCTCATGCTTGCATGTCCAATAACAAAACTATTATCAAAGACTCTACAAAACAACTGTAATCTTACATGTAAGCCACCACAACCTGACACAAAAACTTATCCTTTGAGGACATCAGCCCAGCCACTGCCTGTGCCATCTTGGATGGGCACCACCCTTATTATTGATACATGTAACCAAGGACAATAAATTCAAAACAATTATGTAACACTCTTCAATTTTCCTTTACACTCTTTTGTGTTCCCTTATGTCCCTGAATATGCAGTTTACTATGAAACATGTATCCCCACTGCTGTGACCGATTGCCAAATAAACATCATTTTTCTTTTAGAGAGCCTGTTATTTAGGTTGATAAAACTTAGGACGATTATGGCTACTAACAAAAATTACTCATGTCAGCCTCCCAATATGTGTCAAATTTTCATTAGAAGTACCTCCTGTTCTCCTAGTCAGTCATTTGGGGACGATTAGAGTAGACTTTAACACATCAGTGATCAAGACGACTTACACATTTTGGGGGTACACAACCCTGCTCCCAAATGAAACACTCAACTTCAACCAGCTAAGGGCTCCATAATGCTGAAAACTATACTGCTTTTCTTCAGTCTATATTAGAGTCTCTTCAAAACTCATTCCCATCTGCCTTATCAAAATACTATCTTAGAAAGCTCAACTTAAGTGTGTCAGTGAAGCTTGGAAAATGGTAAAGTTTGGAAAAAACGTGATTCCACAGCAGATGGGTCCCTCTGAATGGGCCCATCATATGGCCTCTTAGGGGCACATACCCCGGAGGGGACAGAGTGACTACATGACCCCAGTGGTAGTTGTCATTTGTCTTGGGTTTGTTTAAAGAGGTATCTGTCTGTGAAACGGTGATGTTTTCTTTCTAATTGCAAAATTCCCAAAGCTAAATAAATAAATAAACGTGACCCTGCAAACCTACAGTTCTTTTTTAAAAAATTTGACTGCCTTTATACAAGGTTCATTTCAAACAGGTCAAACTTGTTTAAAATGGAGTGTCTTGCCACTAATTGTTTTCATTTCAATTGTGATGAAAACTTAATGTTTTAATCAAACTGAGAAAATATTAAACCAAAAGATTTTATTTTAGCCAATAATATCGTACTTACTCCATTGTTCTTTTCCTCTCCCTCCAGAAAATAAACAAGGAGAGCAATACCTTATAAGTTGAAGATAATCAACTTTTTCACTGTAGGAAAGACAAACCTTCTAATTCCATTATTTCATTAGTCTAATCATATCCTTCCCCAGAAAAGACTTCCAACCCAAATGTGACTTCCTCCAGCTCTTAAAGCTCTATAACCAAGGATGGGCGAGAGATTGGGTCCTACTTGCTCCCCAAGGAGGCCAATAAGCTGTATTCCAACCACCCCTCTTGAAGGCAGCTGCACAAACCCCAACACCTTGCCCAGGGTCATTTGCCTCCGCTCTAGCTCTGAGCCTGAACAACTATCACACACTCTTGCATACTTCTGCAGACTTTTATTTTTGAAAAAGAAAATTCATCCAGACTCTTGAGTTAAGATACTTTCCAAGGCCATCATAATGTTCTGTGGGTAAATGAGACCGAGTAAAGCACAT
>NW_016833694.1:0-664 GCF_001698545.2 Rhinopithecus bieti | reverse complement strand
CCTTTAGAAAGTTTATAGAAATCATGGTTAAAACTTACATATAAAAAGCTCTTATATATTTTAAAATGATAAGAAAGAACAAGTACAGACAAGTCATGCAAAAGGAAAAACTAACTGTTAAGCAATATAAAGGAAAAAATACCAACTTCAGAAGCAATCAAAGAACTACAAAAAACATATTATTTAAAGAAGCAAATATTTAATTTTATGAGAATATTCAGTGTGTGTAAGCCAGCTCTTTCATATACTAGTGATGGACATAGAAGTTGTATAGCAGTTCTGAAATGTAACGTAAGAAGTAATTATTTACCTCCTTAAGGAAAGTTGTCCTCTTTAACAAAGTAACTTCCTTTCCAGAGCTCTATTTAAAAATATAATTCAAACTGTGGACATAAATTTATACACAAAGATATTTCTCCCTGCACTATTTAACAATTTATAATAGCTAAAAAAAGGAAACAAGATAAATTCGAAAATAGGTTCCAATTTATGCAAATTTAAAATATGGCCATGATTGAAAATTATGCCTGCAATTTTAATGAAAAACATCTTCAAATATGTTTCATATCCTAAGAAAATGTCCACAGAATAGTACTAAGTGAAAGAATAAATAATGCAAAGTGTTATATACAGTATGATCCCCATGATGTAAAACAATGTAATA
>NW_016833693.1:0-782 GCF_001698545.2 Rhinopithecus bieti | reverse complement strand
AGGTTAAATCGTAGGCCTGGCAAAGGTATCTAAATTCTTTGGTGTAAATTTGTAGGATTGGCAGAAAATCTCCTAAACGTTTTCAATTTTGAAAGATCTGCTAGTGAGAAGGGAACATGAACTCTAACTACGCCCTCCATTCCAGCCACCTCACGCAAGGGTGCTAAGACCGCAGGGGGGTTGGATAGGGTGGGAGTAGGAGCAGGGGTAGTTAGGCAATCTTTAGAGCGGGTATGGGCAGATATAGGTGAACTAAGGTGACCAGGCGGAAGTGCTGAGGGGTCGGAGGGAGGTGTAGTCTCAACAATGGTGGGAGAGACCGAGGGGGAGGGCGGAACAACAGCGAGAGTGGAAGAGGAAGATGGAGCCGAAAGAGAAGGTGGGGCCGAAGCGGGAGGGGGAGGTGGAGTATATGGCGGGAGTGGAAGGGAGGGAGGGGAAGTAAGGTCTTCGGGCAAGTCAGACAGAAAGGATGACTCCTCCTTTTCGGACTTTGTTAGGCCTGCGTCCTTAGCCAACATGACTTGGGCCAAGGAACACTGGCTACACAAGTCCGGACGAGAACGCAAGGCCCAAAATCCTTGTACATAGTTAATTTCGGACCACTTGCCTAAGCGTCGGCAGAAATTACTGAGGTCGATTAAAATGTTACGGTCTAGAGTGCCTTCAGGCGGCCATTGAGACTGGTTGTCTAATTTATATTGTGGCTACGCCACAGTGGAGAGGAACGCCTAAGATCTTGTTCTAATTGTAAAGTTTTGAGATTTTTTAGAAGACACCCT
>NW_016833692.1:0-2872 GCF_001698545.2 Rhinopithecus bieti | reverse complement strand
TTACCTACTTAAGCCTCAGCAATGGCGGGCGCCCCTCCCCCAGCCTCGCTGCTGCTGTTTTGGTTAGATCGCAGACTGCTGTGCTAGCAATGAGGGAGGCTCCGTGGCCGTGGGACCCTCCCGGCCAGGTGTGCTTATAATCTCCTGGTGTGCCCGTTTGCTTAAAGCGCAGTATTGGGGTGGGAATTACCCGATTTTCCAGGTGTTGTGTGTCTCAGTTCCCCTGGCTAGGAAAAGGGATTCCCTTCCCCCTTGCGCTTCCCAGGTGAGGCAATGCCTCGCCCTGCTTCAGCTCTCGCTGGTCAGGCTGCAGCAGCTGACCAGCACCGATTGTCCGGCACTCCCCAGTGAGATGACCCCAGTACCTCAGTTGAAAATGCAGAAATCACCAGTCTTCTGTGTCGCTCGCGCCGGGAGTTGGAGACTGGAGCTGTTCCTATTCGGCCATCTTGCTCCGCCCCCAAGATAGATCATCTTACAGGAGTTACAGGGAAAACCCATTTCTTGCTTTGAATAAGCAATGAAAAAAATATAGATAATGAAAAACACACAGGAAAACAACTAATATGCTCCTTTTAAACATTCCTGGAAAGTAAGCGCTATGCATTAAGTTCTTCTGAAATAAAAGTTAAGCATAACTAAGGAGAAAAAAAGAAGAAATAAAACATGGATCTATCAAGCATTAGTTCCAAATAAGAGGCATTCATGACTGACTAACTGAAGCAGACATGTAATATTTTGAGTCAACATTAAATAGCTCCCAGAAATCATAGAGCACCTGCAAAACATGTCACAGACAAGTGGCAGAGACTAAAGGAAAGGAAAGCAAAACCAAGATTATGCCACCTTGTACCTATTGCCACTCCACTGAACTACTGACTCAGCTGAAGTCTCCATAAATAATATCTGACAAACTCAATGACTTTTCATTACTATTCTAAGATTCTAAAGGCTGGGTAGAAACATTCCATTGGCTAAATCTACTCAGATCCTTATATTTGTTGTCTAGGATATGGGGAAAGGTATATATGCCCACCTTGAACTTTCATAATAGGGAATGTAACACTGAGCTCATCTCTATTGGCTTTTCTATAATAAACAAAGTCTCTCCTGAGCACTCTTCAAGAGAACCATCTTCCAGTTCATTATACTACCTTGGGTTTTCTTTCCTTTTTTTTTTTTTTTTTTTTTTTTTTTTTTTTTTTTTTTTTTTTGAGACAGAGTTTTGCTCTTGTTGCCCAGGCAGGAGTGCAATGGTACCAGCTCCGGCTCAATGCAAGCTCCGCCTCCCGGGTTCAAGTGATTCTCCTGCCTCAGCCTCCTGAGTAGCTGGGACTACAGGCATGTGCTACCACATGCTCATTTTGTATTTTAGTAGAGATGGGGTTTCTCCATGTTGGTCGGGGTGGTCTCGAACTCCCAACCTCAGGTGATTCCCCCCACCCTCAGCCTCCCAAAGTGGTGAGATTACAAGCATGAGCCACTGTGCCTGACTACTGCTTTGGTTTTCATCTAACATATAGTAACACACAGTAAATCGCTCCAACATATTGTAATACAAATAGATCTCTAATCTTTTACACACACAAATAAATACTCTTACCCTCTTCCCCAAATGAGGTGTGCACAAATCTCAACAGTAATTGCATTTAGATTTGTTATTTTTTGTTCACTGTCCTAAATCTGTCGTGACATTGAGCAAACTATGGACAAAATTGTAAAGTTAACTCTACTAATGCAGCCTACATAAAAAACCAGACTGAAAATTACTTAAGATGTGCAAATGTGTGCGTAGCCACCTTAGTCTCTCTTCATTTCTACAAAACTTGTCTGTGTTATGTCATCATCTTTCCACTTAACTGTCACAAATTCAAAACATGATGATATCGATTTGTATTGAATTAATGCATTGGCCTTCTAAAATTTATGATCTCTAATATGAAACTTCTTGGCAGTATTTATGAAAATGGATCAATAATAAATAGTATAAATTTAGTCACTGTGCAAACAAGTATGAGTGAGATAATTTGTAAGGAGAACTTCTTAACACTTTCATATAACATTATGTAAATGGCAACCATGTGTAAGATTGGTCTTTAAAGAGTTAAGTTGTTTGAGGTACGCAAATACTTTACACCAATCAGAGAAAAAAGAACATAACTTACTTTCCTCATTCTACCTCCACACTCCATACACCTTATCTCTTGTGTAGTATTAATCTGGGCTAATGATCTTTTGTTTTAAGCTGATACAGGTAGTTTAATATGGTCAATAGTAAACATAGTCTGAATATCTCTGTTATGCAGATTTCATGACACATTTAAGAAACACTGGACAGAAATTGAAAGCAATACCTTTCTCACATTTGCTTTCTATTAGTGTCAGAAGTCATCCATCCATTTCATCTATATCCGTCTATCTAGCTACCTATCTATCATCTATGACTATTTTACTCTCTTCCTGGTCTTATCTTTGCCTTATCTAAATATGTCAGAGATGGCAAATGTTTAGTCACAGAGTGATTTATAAAATACAACCAAACCACAGTCCTGTGTTAAATGGTGAGGCTGGCCAGCATATGCAACTAATTCTTACGGAGACATTCTGGAAAACCAATGACAAGATTGGGACTCTGGGCTAGCCCCAGGGCAGTCAGCAGTGGTAGACTGCTACACACAGCCTCATGTGTAAAGTTTCTGAACTGACACAAAGCTTAATGGAAATGAACCTTGACGATGTGGCCAATCGAGTGTAAGTGACATCCTGCTTGGCATGCCATGATGATTTTTTCTTTCCTCACTTGAAGGCATAATGCTTCCTGTGGGAAACCCTGACTTAAAATGCCATTGTGTGCTTAGACAGGAGATTTACC
>NW_016833691.1:0-433 GCF_001698545.2 Rhinopithecus bieti | reverse complement strand
GGAATAAAATATGGAATGGAATGGAATGGAACTGTATGGAATGGAATATGGAGTGGAATTGAAAATGGAATTGAATGGAATATGGAATGCAATGGAATATGTAATTGAATAGAATATGGAATGGAACGGAAAGGAATGGAACCGAATGGGATATGGAATGGATTGGAATGGAACAGAATGAAATGGAATATGGAATAGAATGGAAAGGAACGGAATGGAATGGAATATGGAGTGGAATGGAATATGGTATGGAATGGAATATGGAATGCAATGGAATATGTAATTGAATAGAATATGGAATGGAATGAAACAGAACGGAATGGAACCGAATGGGATATGGAATGGATTGGAATTGAACGGAATGAAATGGAAAATGGAATAGAATGGAATATAGTATGGAATGGAATATGTAAGGGAATGGAATAGGGAATAG
>NW_016833690.1:0-731 GCF_001698545.2 Rhinopithecus bieti | reverse complement strand
TGATGAACATACAAACTTACGTCTTTTTACAAGACTAATTTATTTTCCTTTGGGTGTATACCCAGTAATGAGATTATTGAGTCAAATGGTAGTTCTGTATTAAGTTTTTTGAAAAATGCTTTGAAAATAAAACGCTCAATAGAGTCCAGTATAGTAAAATAGTACACATGATTCAAAGACCTGTGAACTAAGAGTAGCAACAAATTTCCACACAAACGTGTTACAAGATAGAACATAGCTGTATTTTAACCAATTATTCCACAATCATTTACTGAATACCTATTATAAGCCAAGACTTGAATCAGATTCTGGAAGTACTGCAACAGAGGGATGTTCAAGAGTGATTTATCACATATCACAAGACAGGTCACTGGTTCATCCTCTACACTATACTAATCTCTTATGACTCTTCCAGCTGCAAAGGGCCAATTTTAGCCGAAGGCCAATGGGCTCTACATACATAGTAGTTGACTAGTTACAGATAAAAGGAAAAGATAGAAAGTTCAGGGATGAAAAAACTCAGATTTCAGCTTGTTTCTACCAAGTGCTCAACATTTAGAATTATCATTGTCTTTAAAAAAGCATAACCTTTAATTATTTTGCAATTCACCTTATAGATAGAAATACGATGTTGCATGTATTTGGTCTTCACATCAATCCACTAATTGCTTTGTGACCACTGAAAAGTTAAATTGAATCTAATGCATTTGGATTTCAGTTCAACTCAATAG
>NW_016833689.1:0-1711 GCF_001698545.2 Rhinopithecus bieti | reverse complement strand
AAAAAAAAAAAAAAAAAAAACAAAAAAACTAAAACCAAAAAAAAAACCCTCTTTGTTCTTTATAAATTGCTCAGACTCAGGTACTTCTTCCTAGCAGTACAAAAATGGACTAATACAGGCAGCATCCAATTGCTTGAGAGCCCAGATAGAACAAAAAGGAAGAGGAAAGGTGAATTATCTCCTTGTGAAACTGAAACATCCTTCTCTTGCCTTTGACATCAGAACTTCAGGGTCTCAGGCCTTTGGCCTCAGAATGAGAGTTACACCATTGGCTTAACTGATTCTGAGTCCTTTGGACATGGACTGAGCAATGCTACCAGCTTTCCTGGTTCCCCAACTTGGAGACAGCCTATCGTGGACTTTCTCAGCCTCCATAATTATGTGAACCTTCTTCATCTGTCTATCTACATATATCCTATGGATTGTGCCTTTCTGGGGAACACTGACTAATGTGATTACAATAATACAAAATTCACTAGTTTATATGGAAGACTTTGTTTTTGTCTTTACCCCATTTGATGTTTGTATTATAACTGTGTTTCTGGAAAATGGAACAAGTTTTTATCTTCTTCATATGAGGGCTAAAGTTTTTTCTCACCAATATTTTGGAGATTTTAAGATTTTCAAGATTTTCTTTTGACATATAATCTTATGAAGCTGAGAATTAAATTTTATGGGGTTTTTTTTTTTCTATTTTATTTTTCAGCCTCAGGTGTTTGCTTTTGCAGATCCTTGAGCACATTGACAGCCTCCAAGGCATGGAGTGGGGTGCCTAAAGTTTCAGTGATTATAGGGAGTTGAGAGACTCAATTAGGAAAGGAAAGGTCTAAAGGAGGCAATTTGGAAGATCAAAATTTTCTCAAAAGAAACATTAAAGTTCTAAATAATTCTTGGTAAAGTCATGCAAACAGGAAAGGAAGTAGACAGAATTAGTTCCATATTGGTGGAACACACAGTCAGCAGAGGTTTGAGAAGGGAGAATTTAGTCAACTGAGAAGTTCCCATGAAAGGAGCAAGAGCAAGATCACAGAGACACCTGAAACAAAAAGCCAGGAATAACTTCCAACCCAAGAGGAGAACAGAGAGGCCTCAAAACCAAAGCTAGGATAAGAAACTTCTAGCCCAAGAGTTACCTTTCAGACAAAGAAGCCTGAGATTCCAACCCAGCTTCAGAGAGTACTCACTCAAAATGTTACTCAAACTGTAGGCTTTTTAAGTGACTTAGCCATGCATGCAAAAGGCATTTCCTAAGGTGGCACAGAAGAGGGAGCCCCTATATCCAAAGATAGCCAAGGAGAAAGAAAAACCCCTGTTGCCAGAGCCAGTGGGCAAAGGCAACAGAGAAAGAGACAAGGGTCCTTATGGGATGAGACCCTTGCAGATTTAGACTTATACAAACTCCTGAGAACTGGCAGGATGACAGCCATAAATGGGGTACCAACATTTCTACTCATTGGATTACAAGTTCTCAGGCATCCAAAATGATTAACAAAATGAAGATTTCTAGGGCTTCTGTGGGAGAGTATGGAAGGTCTTTTTGAACTTTTTAATGCTGTCAAATGAAGAATGATGAGCTTCATAAATTCGGAGAGATTTCATTATGTTTTTGTTTTTTTGAGTCAGAGTTTCACTCTTGTTGCCAAGGCTGGAGTACAGTGGAGTGATCTTGGCTCACTGCAGGCTGCACCTCCCAGGTTCAAGCGATTATCCT
>NW_016833688.1:0-785 GCF_001698545.2 Rhinopithecus bieti | reverse complement strand
AATAAACTCCACAAATGTCCGTCCATCTGTCTCCTTATTATAGGTTTCCATTGTGTGCATGGATTTGTAAGTGGTCGTGTGTTCAGAGAAGTGGGGATGGATGGATGCATGGACGGATGGATGGATATATTTTGTTTATGTGTCTGGGTGTGTGACTACTTCTACGCACAGTTACGCATATGTGTGTCTTTATTTATCTAAATATAACTCACCTTTCATTGATACGTGCCTCTGGGTTTGCTGTTGTCAATTCATTAGTGGGTGGACTAGAGGATGATAAAAGAATACAGTCAGACAGGAGACACAATTTGAAATTTACTTTTTTGAAGAAACTAGCTTTCATTACTCTGCACATAAACCAGTAAAGTTCTGATTATGCATGTGTATAGCACTATTTGGTTCTGAAATGTCACTTTTTTTAATTAGAAAGGAGGAGTTATAGGATGGCAACCGACATTTTAGGCTGGGCAAAACAGTAATGCTTCCAGGTTTAAATAAACTTCTTTATTATGACCTGAATCCCAGTGTGTGTCAGCCTTTGTGGTGGCAGTTATTTCAAACTCAACTTTTGTTTGGAGCTCGTCAGCCCTCTTATTTCACTAAATGTCCTTTTTCAAAGGCCCTCCAGTACCTCCTTACTTTCAACCAGCATGGGTGTTTTCCCAGCCCCACAAAAAGAGTCAAGTCAATAGAGGTCTGACACAGGGGCACAATCCAATACGATGGTGATATGAGGTTTGGAGCACCAGCCTCCATGGTGCCAGAGTTCTGGAGGGTGGAGAACA
>NW_016833687.1:0-215 GCF_001698545.2 Rhinopithecus bieti | reverse complement strand
TATAGTGACAACATATGTGACACAAAATGTGACACAACAAACCGACACAGGATGTTGATTTCACCTAAGCCCAGCTAACAGGGAGTGATGAAATCTCGTGCTGTCTTGCTCTGTCCCACCCAGAACGCGAATCATCCCTGTGCCCTAAAGTCTCCATGGTGTGGAGACTGCCCCTGAGTCACTCAGTAGCCGCCTTGGTTATCAGATAGCTATCC
>NW_016833686.1:0-1103 GCF_001698545.2 Rhinopithecus bieti | reverse complement strand
GAATCCTGAATAGATCAGTAACAAGTTCTGAAATTGAGGCAGTAATTAATAGCCTACCAACTAAAAAAAAGCCCATGACCAGACAGATTCACAGCTGAATTATACCAGAGGCACAAAAAGGAGCTGGTACCAATCCTTCTGAAACTATTCAAAACAATAGAAAAACAGAGACTACTCCCTAACTCATTTTATGAGGTCAGCATCATCCTGATACCAAAACCTGGCAGAGACACAACAACAACAAAAAAATTTCAGGCCAGTATCCCTGATGAACATTGATGAAAAAATCCTCAATAAAATACTGGCAAACTGAATCCAGCAGCACATCAAAAAGCTTATCCACCACGATCAAGTCAGCTTTATCCCTGGGATGCAAGACTGATTCAACATATGCAAATCAATAAACGTCATCCATCACAAAACAGAACCAACGACAAAACCACATGATTATCTCAATAGATGCAGAAAAGGCCTTCTACAAAATTCACACCCCTTCATGCTAAAAAAAAAAACACTCAATAAACTGGAACATATCTCAAAATAATAAGAGCTATTTATGACAAACCCACAGCCAATATCATACTGAATGGGCAAAAGCTGGAAGCATTCCCTTTGAAAACCGGCACAAGACAAAGATGCCCTCACTCACCTCTCCTATTTAACACAGTATTGGAAGTTCTGGCCAGAGCAATCAGGCAAGAGAAATAAATAAAGGTATTCAAATAGGAAGAAAGGAAGTTAAATTGTCTCTGTTTGCAGATGACATGATTGTATATTTAGAAAACCCCATCATCTCAACTCAAAAACTCCTTAAGCTGATAAGCATCTTCAGCAAACTCTCAGGATACAAAATCAATGTGCAAAATCACAAGCATTCCTATACACCAATAACAGACAGACAGCCAAATCATGAGTGAACTCCCCATTCACAATTTCTACAAAGAGAATAAAACACCTAGGAATCCAACTTAACAAGGGATGTGAAGGAGCTCTTCAAGAAGAACTACAAATCCCTGCTTAAGGAAATAAGAAAGGACACAAACAATGGGAAAAACATTCCATGCTCATGGATAGGAAGAATGAATATTGTGAAAATGGCCATA
>NW_016833685.1:0-1471 GCF_001698545.2 Rhinopithecus bieti | reverse complement strand
GTATCTTCATGTACTAATGCCAACTGATCACCAGCTGGTTTTCTTCTTTTACAAAGTCATAACTCTTTAGGCTTTAACGTGTCTTCCAAGCAATAGAATGCGATTTCCCAGTTCGTTAACACAAATTATATATTTAAAATGAAGACTTCACAAGTTGATTTCAATAATATATTAACCAAAATAGACTGGCCATGGTTCAAACTGACATTTTAATTAAATGTGATGATAGGTTGAGTAACCTAGCAGTACTCTAACATGACTTTTCACTGTGGCTTTTTCCATATTATGCTTAGTCTGAGGCATCCCTAAATGATTCAATTGTAATTCCCCTTCTTAAAAATGAGATTTATCTTTACAAAATAATTTATTTTCTTAAAATTACAAACTAATTCTATAGTTCATGCCTGCATAATCTCACTAGATATCAGCTGTATGTGTACACACATACATATAGGTATTTGTATATACACATATTACATAATTTCTAAAATAACTTATTAGTAGGGTACGACCGCAAAGACAAAGAGGCTTCATGTAATGTGATGGAAACACAATAGCAGGACAAATACCAGGCTGCTGTGAGGGCGGTATTTACCGTTGCTGCTGTAAAACTTGGAAAAACATAGATAGTGGATATTTAATCCCCATAACAGAAAATTTAGGGTGCAGAAAACTTCCCACAATTTTTACAGAGAATATCAATAGAAAGACATTCAATGCAGGGAATACACAGTGTGACAGTATACAAAAATAAGCAGGTTGATGGTGTAGATTTATGAGTCAAGAGACAGAAATAGTAGATGATGTCATAATTCTCCTTTTATGGAGTTAGGAAAATTCTTCATTTTATATATGGTCAGGTGCTTTCAAATGTCAATGAGAAAAATATTTAAAGGAAGAATCAAATCTAAGTTTGTGGAGAGATCTTCATAAAAATGACCTTCAGGCCAGGCACGGTGGCTCACACCTGTAATCCAAGCACTTTGGGAGGCCAAGGTGGGAGGATCACGAGGTCAGGGGATCGAGACCATCCTGGCCAACATGGTGAAACCCCATCTCTACTAAAATACAAAAAATTAACCAGGAGTGGTGGCATGTGCCTGTATTCAAAACTATTCGGGAGGCTGAGGCAGGAGAATCACTTGAACCCAGGAGGCAGAGGTTGCAGTGAGCTAAGATAGTGCCACTGCACTCCAGCCTGGCAACAGAGCAAGGCTTCATCTCAAAAAAAAAAAAGAAAAAAATTACCTTCATTCTGAGAAGGTATAATCATCAACACATTCTTGAGCACAACTATGCACACATACACTTCTGCATTCACAAGCCATGCTGCGTGCACACACTGACGCCCCTAGATTCCTTCTTTGAAGAGATGGTGTCCTGGTCTGTCACTCAGGCTGGAGAGCAGTGTTAGGATCACAGCTCTCTGCAGCCTCAAACTCCTGGGTTCAAGTGATCCTCCTACCTCAGG
>NW_016833684.1:0-216 GCF_001698545.2 Rhinopithecus bieti | reverse complement strand
ACCCTGCCTGCCTCAGTGGATGTGCTCAGCCCATCCATTCTCCCCCGGTAGGGGTCCTGAATCGGATCTGAAGCGGAGTCCGGAGACCCCAGCAGGCGTCCTGAAGCTCCCCCGCCCCCGGACGACATCGGCTCCAACCGAAGCAGATTTGTAGAGAAAAACAATCATGACAGGGATCTCCCGGAATTGATCCACGTGTCTTGTCCTACCAAATTG
>NW_016833683.1:0-953 GCF_001698545.2 Rhinopithecus bieti | reverse complement strand
TTAGCAAACTGCTTCCTGAGGACTAAGCTGTCAGTCTGTGAGTTGAATTCACAGATCACAGAGAAGTTTCTCAGAAAGCTTCTTTCACGTTTTCAACTGATGATATTTCCTTTATCACCATGGGCCTCAATGCGATCCAAAGTAGCCCTTCTCGGGTTCCTCAAAGACAGTGTTAATGGACTATTCCAGGAAACATAAGTGTAACTCTGTGAGATGAATTCACACATCACCAAGAAGTTTCTAAGAAAGCTTCTTTCTAGTTTTCATCTGAGGATATCTCCTTTCTCACCGTAAGCTTCACTGCGCTAACAAGTATCCCATTGCAGATATCCAGAAAACTGTGTTAGCAAACTGATCACTGAAGAGAAACGTGTAACTCTGTGATTTGCATTCACTCATGGCAATGCAGTTTCTCAGAAGGCTTCTTTCCAGGTTTGATCTGAGGATATTTCCTTTTTTCCCACAGCCCTCAGTGAGCTCCCAATTATCATGTTGGAGAATCCACGACAACAGTGTTAGCAAACTGTTCCAAGAAGGGAAGGTTGGAACTCTGTGTGATGAAGTCACACATCAGAAAGCAATCTCTCAGAAACCTTCTCTCTAGTTATTATGTGGGGACATTTCCTTTTTCACCATGGTCCCCAATGGGATCCAGATACCACGTTGCAGTTTCCACGTACAGAGTGTTAACAAACTGCTTCCTGAGGTCTAAGCTGTAACTCTGTGAGATGAATTCACAGATCACAAAGAAGTTTCTCAGAAAGCTTCTTTCACTTTTTGAACTGGAGATATTTCCATTATCAGCATAGACCTCAATGCGATCCAAAGAAGCCCTTCTCAGTTCCTCAAAGACAGTGTTAATGGACTGCTCCATGAAACATAAGTGTAACTCTGTGAGATGAATTCACACATCACGAAGAAGTTTCTCAGAAAGCTTCTTTCTAGTTTCATCT
>NW_016833682.1:0-878 GCF_001698545.2 Rhinopithecus bieti | reverse complement strand
GGTGGGAATTGAACAATGAGATCACTTGCACTCTGGAAGGGGAACATCAATCACACACTGGGGTCTATTATGGGGATGGGGGAGGGGGGAGGGATGGCACTGGGAGTTATACCTGATGTAAATGACGAGTTGATGGGTGCTGACGAGTTGATGGGTGCTGACGAGTTGATGGGTGCAACACACTAACATGGCACAAGTATACATATGTAACAAACCTGCATGTTGTGCACATGTACCCTAGAACTTAAAGTATATAAAAAAAAAAATCTAGCCCAGTGTTGGGGGATCAGCATAGAAGTGTCCAGGGAGAGATAAGAGAGAACAACCTACACCCCCTCAGCCAGTGGTACCACACCAGAGAATCCACAGGATCATTTTAAAAGGTGTGTTGAACTTAAATACAATTTTATATTTGGAAAATTTAAAAATTATAAACTTCAAAGTATAAATACTCTGTACACAAAAATCCTGGCGACATGCAGTTTACCTGTATTACAAACCTGTACATGTACCCCTGAACCTAAAGTCAAAGTTAAAAAAATGTTAAGCTTATTGGAAAAATTGCCTGGCTGTTGAAGATACTTAGTTTTCAATCAGTAACTTGCAACTGTCAAGGGTAAGGTGCAGGAGAGGCAGTCTCAAGATTTTCCTGTTTATCTGAAGGGGAACTAGACTCAGCACAGTTTGAAAAACCATCATTCTTAGCAAACTATCACAAGAAGAGAAAACCAAACACCGCATGTTCTCACTCATAGGTGGGAACTGAACAATGAGATCACTTGGACTCGGGAAGGGGAACATCACATACTGGGGCTTATCATGGGGAGGATTGCACTGGGGAGTTATACATGATATAAATGATGAATTGATGGGTGCTA
>NW_016833681.1:0-1078 GCF_001698545.2 Rhinopithecus bieti | reverse complement strand
AAAATTAAAAAAAATGAGAAAAGTACATGAATCAACATTTCTCTAAAGAATATTCTTTAGAGATAATTAGATAACTAGCATAGGAAAAGATGCTTAATATTATTAATCCTTAGAAAAATAAAAACAAAACCCATCTCTCACCTATTAGGATTTTTTTTCCAACAGAAAATGACCAGTCTTAGTGAGAATTTAGGGAACTGGAACTCCTCTGGACACTGTCATGGTGAAGTAAATGGCCCATCTGCTGTGAGAAGCCAGGTGGTGATTCCTTGAAGAATTAATGGAAATAATATATAATTCAGTAATTCCACTTTTGGACATACACCCAAGTAATTGAAGACATTAACTTGAGGAGATATTTGTATACTCACATTCAGAACTGAATTATTCACAATAACCAAAAGGTAGAAGCAACTCAAATGTTCACAAAGGAGGGAACTAGTAACCCAAATGTGGTATATACATACAATAGTATATTATTTAGCTCTAAAAAGGGAAATTCTGACACATGCTACAACACTGATGAAACTAGAGGACATTACACTAAGTGAAATAAGCCAGTCACAAAAAGATTACTGAGTTATGATTTCACTACGGTATTTGCAGTACAGTTTCCATTTTGCTATGAATCAGCACAGTTCCCCTCTCTTTCTTGCTTGTAGTTTTCTGGAATAACTATAGAATGCTCTGGAACTGTAACATTCTGAGATAGGGCACGATTGGCCAGAACAGCCTGCACTGGCTGCATTTCTGTCCCTACTAGAAACAGAAATTTCTTCAACACTCTAACCCAGTGTGTCAAGTGATTCTAAGACATAAAACCCAGGGTGGGCTGCATTCCAGGGCCCCTCAGTTGCAGTCCTTGTCAGGTATGCATGGTCTCGAGTCAATCCGGCCCCGGCAGCTTTCTGCTCTCTCTGGTTGACACTCTGTAAGTAGTAATCCACTTCATGTAACTGGGTGTGCATGGGTGTTGTGTTTCACCCAATTTGGGTAAGTTGGAGACCAGTGCACAGCAAACCTTCTTGGCAAAATTGGTGCAGTGAGAAGATTTGATGTGAGAGAACCATGGCTTACT
>NW_016833680.1:0-1161 GCF_001698545.2 Rhinopithecus bieti | reverse complement strand
AAGGACCCCACTCAGCCTGACTATGAGGCCACCAGTCAGAGGTAGGCCTGGGCCAGCTGGCCTCTGCAGGAAATAACACCTAATGGTCGGGTGCAGTGGCTCATACCTGTAATCCCAGTGCTTTGGGAGGCTGAAGCTAGAGATTCACTTGAGAACAGGAGTTGGAGACCAGCCTCGGCAACATAGGGAGACCTCATCTCTAAAAAGTTTTAACAATAGCCGGGTGTGGTAGCACGTGCCTGTAGTTCAGCTACTTAGGAGGCTGAGGTGGGAGGATCACTTGAGGCCAGGAGTTCAAGGCTGCAGTGAGCCATGACTGCACCACCGCACTTCAGCCTGGGCAACAGAGTGAGACTCTGTCTCAAAACAAACACACACACAAACAAAAAAACAAAAAGAAATGCCTACAGTGGCCTCTAAGCCCCACATGCTCTGGTCCCTGTCACTTCCCTAACTTTCTCTTCCTCTCCCTCACTCCACTGCAGCCACACTGGCCTCTTCCATGATACCCAGGGGCTTGGCATTTCCTGTTCCCACTGCCTGGGACATTCCCACTGCAGACAGCAGCATGGCCCCATCCCTCACCTCCTTATATCTTTACTTCTTGGTACCTTCTCTCGGGGCCACAGGGACTCACCCAGGTTACAGAGCAGGTGGCCTAGCCATGCTTGGAATCTAGGCTCATGTCCGAGATCTGCAGGGGCTCCAGGGCACGTTTGTGTACCATCAGCTTAACTGGCACCAAGCCAGGCACAGTGGTGTGTGCCTGTCATCCCAACTACTTGGGAGGCTAAGGTAGGAAGATTGCTTGAGCCCAATATGAGCAACATAGCAAGATCCCATCTGTAAAAACATTAAAAATAAAAAATTATGGCCAGGCATGGTGGCTCATGCTTGTAATCCCAGCATTTTGGGAGGCTGAGGCAGGCAGATCACTTGAGGTCAGGAGTTTTGAGACCAGCCTGGCCAACATGGTGAAACCCTGTCTCTACTAAAAATACAAAAATTAGCCAGGTGTGGTGGCTTGCACTGGTAATCCCAGCTACTTGGGCGGCTGAGGCAGGAGAATTGCTTGAACCCAGGAGGCAAAGGTTGCAGTTAGCCAAGATTGTGCCACTGAACTCCAGCCTGGGTGACAGAGTGAGACTCTGTCTCAAAATA
>NW_016833679.1:0-2053 GCF_001698545.2 Rhinopithecus bieti | reverse complement strand
TGTCTTCCTGGGCGACAGAGCGAGACTCCGTCTCAAAAACAAAACAAAACAAAAAGAAAAACAACAAACAAAAAAATACACTGAGGCCTGGGCCCCATTTGCAGCTCTTCTGATTTAACTGCTCATGAGTAGGGCCCAGGCAATAGGATTTTGTAAAATTTCCCAGATGATTCTAAGGTGCAGTGATACAGTGTGAGTCCCTGCTCACAATTTCTGGGGAAGCTCCAAGCATGGCCCTTTGCATATGCTTGTTGCATTTAAGGAAAAGTCCAAACACAAACAGCCTCATGAGGCACTTCAAACTAGTATCCCTTTTCTTCAATCCTCCCAGTGGTTTCCATTGCTCACGGAGTGGCCTAGAAGGCTGTGTGTGTGACTTGGCTCCTGTCTGCCTTTCCTCCCTCATCTGGAAGCACTCCCCTATTACAGAGCATGATGCATCCCCCTGGCCTTCATTCTGCTCCCTCATCCTGGGGACTTCCATCACAAGCCTGACTTCTGTGCATCAGTCAGCCTGGGCTTAAACATCCCAGGCTACACCAGCAGAAGCAGGTCTCCTCCCCAGTCACTCCATTGCATCATCTTGCTTCCTTGTCATAGCATTTAGCACTATCTGAAATTACTTGGTTTTTTATCTGTATAAATTTACTTATTGCCCATCTTACACCCCCTCCACCGCTACCCCCACCCCCCCCACACACACACACGTCCAGTAAAGTAAGCCTCAAGAGTACAATTCTGTCTGTTCTTTCATGTCTGTATTCCAGCACCTACTGCCTGGGAGTACACCTGGAGCTCAGCAAACACAGACTAAATGGTTGCATTTCCCCCAGCAGGATGTACAGACGAAAAAAGGCCAGAGGATATCAAATCTCACCACAAGGTGGGAGCATGCGTCCAGTCAATGGAGAGTTCCTCTGTGTTGCTCACTAAAAGCACTTGGAGAGAAATCGTCAACATAAGGCACCTCTGGGATTCCATCCTTCCATATCTGTCTAAAGAACCCACATGCTAGGAAGACCAGCCATCAAGCCAGATAAGGAAGCTGGGACTTCAAATTGCCCCTCTCTAGCCTCAACTGTTCTCTCTTTATGATGGGCACATTAATACTCTTCCAATATATCAGCATCATTTTGAAACTGGCTAAAAAATACTTTAAAAGGAAAGATTCCACATGTTCCAGAAATAAAGTGCTTGAAATACTTTTGATGAAGAGGATAAAACCCAGTGTTTTAAGAGGAAATCAGCTAAAACTGGAGAGTTGGAATCCTCTGGCTTACTGATATTTATTGATCAATTACCGTATGCCCAAACATGTTGTGTAATAGTTGATCAGTTACTACTAAGTATAAACAAACTTTCACACTCCTTACCACAAATAGGCTTTAATAATAATAAACTAGTGAAGTCGGTTGGGAACGGTGGCTCACATCTGTAATCCCAGCATTTTCGGAGGCCGAGGAGGGTGGATCACAAGGTGAGGACTTCAAAACCAGCCTGGCCAGGTCTTTTGTATTTTTTGTAAAATACAAAAAATTAGCCAGGCATGGTGGTGTGTGCCTGTAATCCCAGATACTCAGGAGGCTGAGGCAGAAAATTGCCTGAACCCAGGAGGCAGAAGTTGCAGTGAGCCGAGATCATGCCACTGCACTCCAGCCTGGGCGACAGAGGGAGACTCCATCTCAAAATAAAAATAAAAGTAAATAAGTAAAGTCCTTTTTTTATACAGATTTTTCCCACATGTTTGGGAAGACAAAATGAACATTTGAAACACGAAGCAGTAAAGTGCTCAAATTTGGTAGTTTGAACAATTACAAGTTAAGGTAATAGTAGTATGCTGTTGAAGTATGCTGAGTGAAGTATGCTGTTGAAGTATGCTGAATGAAGAAGAGAGCAAGCAGCTTGGAGAAAGAAAATCAGGTTCTTAGTCACTTTAACTCTGAGTACCTGATATGGGGGCCAAGCCCCCAGAACCACACATGTTTCATTTTTCTAGTATTTAACACTATCTGCTCCATGCAAGTTCATTGAACTAATGAATCCATTTGTAGAG
>NW_016833678.1:0-2052 GCF_001698545.2 Rhinopithecus bieti | reverse complement strand
TAACTGCCGTATTCCAGGAAGGATTTAGGATGGTTTATATTCCAGTCCTTTAATGCTGGAATGGCTAGAGATGAGACTGAAAGATGGGCAGGAAGTATATCATCACAAGCTTTGTGTTTGATGTTAATGTGTATGATTTTTATATTATGGGAAATAAGCTGTTAGAGGAGTGATGTAATCAGGTTTGTGTTTTAGAAATCTGTGTAATGTGTGAATGAAGAAATTGAAGATTCATATATAACAGATATATGTGATTCCATTTTTGTAAGACATAGAACTGTATGTGTTTATTCATATGTGTTTTTATATATACTTGTGTATGCAAAGGTAAAAGTCTGAAAGGATATACGCTAACTGTTCACAATGATAACCCCCCAGGAATGGGATTGGAGAGGAGGGAGCTTCTGTGTTTGTTATGTATACTGAGTGGGATATTGTGCTTTTATTTCTGTATTGTTTGAATTTTTTTTACAAGTATGTATTATTTTTGTAATACATTTTTTTATTCCAGAAAAAAAGAGAGAGATGGAAATTCAGAAATGTATGTAAACAGGGAATCTTCACTGTATTGATAATGTTTTATTTCTTAAGCTGGGTAGTGGGTACCTGGATTTTCATTATATTTTTCTCTGTTTCTTTTAGCATATCTCAATATCTCATAATAAATACTTTGTAATAAATTTCATATGTGCATAATATTAAATAAGTTCCAGAAGTATATATACCAAAATATTCATTGTGTTTATCTCTGAATAGTAGAAATGTATCTTTATTTTCTTTGTTTTGCATGCTTACATTTTCTAATTTTTTACATTACTTTTATTTTAAAACATCTTAAAACATAGAAGAATGCCACAAAGACACAGAGCTTCTATAAGATCTTTCACATGTTACCCTTGCAGGTACATAAGACACCCCCAAACTAATGTTCTAACAGCCAGTCAATATTTTATCCCTTCTCTCTTATGCTGCCATTGTGGTCTGTTTAGGTTTAATGGTATCTGTTTTAGGTCGTACCTAACCATCTCTTGGCATAAAAAACCTGCTCAATGATTGCTTGTTAAATCTTGAATGAATGAATTGTAATAAGCATGCAGATGACTCAGCATTGACTCACCTAAAGGTAATGACCACAGTCTTTACACAGTCTTCTACATCTCCAGTGATGTAGAACTCAGCCTTGACTTCTCTGCTCATTTCAAATCCTTTCTCAAACTCTCAGTACAAGAAGACAGTATTGCTTCCTTCTCCAAACAAAACCTGCTTTCTCTTACTTCTAGCGCTTTGTCCATGTACTTCCCTATTCCTAGAATGAATGCAACCTTTGTTTGTCTGCCTGGTAAATACCTATTAATCTGTCATATTACAGTTTAAACATTTCTCCGCCTGTGAAACATTCCTGGCTCTCTCCCTGTACTCATTAATTCACTCAACAATTACTGTGGTAGACTAAATAATGGTCCCCAAAATCATCAGTTCCTAATATCCAGAAGTTGTAAATATGTTGCTTTATATGGTCAAAAGGACTTTACTGATGTGACTGAGTTAAGGATCTTGAGATGAGGGGAAAGAGAGAGAGAGTAAGAGTAAGACAGAAGGTGATATGAAGACAGAAGCAGAGAGATTTGAAGATGCTACACTACTGGGTTTGAAGGTAGAGAAAGAGAAAGGAATGTAGCTGTGGTAGCTGGAAAAGGCAAGAAAGTAGATTCTTCTCTAGAGCCTCCAGAAGGAACCAACTCTGCTGACACCTTGATTTTTGCCCTGTGAGACTTATGTAGGACTTCTGATACCCAGAACTGTCAGAGAATACATTTGTGTTGTTTAAAGCCACTAACTTTGGGAGGCCAAGGAGGACAGATCGCCTGAGTTCAGGAGTTTGAGACCAGCCTGGCCAACATAGTGAAACCCACTCTCTACTAAAAATACAAAAATTAGCTGGTGTGGTGGCGTGTGCCTGTAATCCCAACTACTTGGGAGGCTGAGGTAGGAGAATCACTTGAACCAGGAGGTGGAGGTTGTAGTGAGCTGAGATTGCACCACTCCAGCCTG
>NW_016833677.1:0-1700 GCF_001698545.2 Rhinopithecus bieti | reverse complement strand
GGCTGCCGACCAGCATGGTGGTGAGTAGAGCCCTCAGGTGGGGCGGGCAGGCAGGAGCAGGGGGCGCTGGCACTGCACTCAGATCCCTGCCTCCCTCTCTCCAAAGATCTTTGTGAAGTGAGTCTCACTGACAGCACCCAGCCTGCGCAAGGAGAGGCCAGGGAGGGGTCTCCCCGGGACAACCCTACTGCACAGCCCATCGCGCAGGACCACCAGGAGCACCCAGGCTTGGGCAGCAACCGCTCTGTGCCATTCTTTTGCTGGGCTTGGCTGCGGAGAAGAAGGAGATAAACATCACCATCATCAAAGAGATGGTCAAGAAATTTTTAAAAAAGAAAGTTATGGGGTTAATCTCCTACACAATCCATTTAGTTCATTTGAATGTTAGAGCCACTCTTGATTATTTGTGTTTCTAATTTGTAGTTTAAGTTTATTTGTAAAAAGTTAAAAGAGAGTGGGTCTCTGTGGCTTTCACTGAGGTTCACTCTGGCATCCTTTAGCATTTTCTTTTTTAATTTCATAATTGTAGGTCATTAGCATGGATATCGAGTTTGCCGTTACGTGGTGGGAGTTCAAACACACAAAGACCCACTGTTTGCACAAAACTATTCTCGTTGGTTTGGAATAGGCTGCCTTGCTTTTCTAATGTTATTGCAGCATGTATATTCATTACAGAATTCAGATAAAATTTGCTTATGTTCTGCTACTGTTTGATCCAATCTTAATCACAGTGAGCTCTTCATTAGCTCAATATGCGGTTTGCCCTCAAGTGTGCACTGTTGATTACTTTGTAATATATGCCACCGTGAGTACTGATATTTAGAGTTGTTTAAAGGCTGAGAACTAGAAACAGCCTTTCCCCCATTTTCTGTGTACTGGTGATGGGAGTAATAACATTGTGGGGGAGCTTTTTAAATCTCGCAGAAGAGGACAGTGGCCTGCTCCGGCAGGTGTGTGCGGGATAGAGTGTGTTTCATTGGTTCCGGTGCCAAGAATGAGCGCTGTACTACGGTAGTTCCCTTAGGATTTGTGTGTGCTCTGGGCTCATGAAGATATTGCATCACGAGCTACAGCAGTTGTACTTTTCCATGACCTAAAAGGGATTATTTCTGAGGAATGAAAGGTTCACATCGTTGACTGTGGATGTGGAAAACCTTTCCTAGCTTAGAGCATTGGTATCTGGAATACATTTTAAAGTTAGAGTTCATGTTACCTGTTTTAATCACATGACTATAGCGCCCAGTACACAAAAGGGTGCTGGCTGGCATTCTTCTTAATGTATTTAGTACAGATCATAAGAAATCCTTTAAGAGTTTAATGTCCCTGGGACAGGCATACAGGCTCTAGTCAAGAATGAATTAGAGTGAAGAAAAGCTGTGTGACACCTGGCTTTCCTTTCTGTTCACGGAGCTTCTTTGAGGCTTGAAGACTGATTTTACCATCTAGACCTCTCTGGCTAATACCTATTCTTCAACCACCTTAGTTACTTTGACATAGGAATTTACTTCTTTTCGTTGAATGGAAAACACTTTGAAAATAATAACAAACATTATCATAAACTAATATATGTGAGAGTACTTAGTTGAAACAAAAAAGTTTTAGTAGACAGTATTATACTATCTTTGAAAATCAAGGAGAAGTTTATGAAACTTAAAATGTTTAGAAACTGCAGTGCAATCTACTGTTTGTGAATGTCAATG
>NW_016833676.1:0-982 GCF_001698545.2 Rhinopithecus bieti | reverse complement strand
CATTGCAATAAGAGGTATCCCATTGCAGATTTCAAGTATACTGTGTTGGCAAACTGATCACTGAAGAGAAACGTGTAACTTTGCGAGTTGGATTCATACATCGAAGTGCATTTCCCCAGATGGCTTCTTTCCAGTTTTATCTGAAGACATTTCCTTTTCACCATAGTCCTCAATGAGCTCCCAAATATCAGTTTGCAGAATCCACAACAACAGTGTAAGCTAACTGTTCAAAGAAGGGAGGGGTGAAACCCCGTGTGATGAAATCACACATCAGAAAGCAATCTCTCAGAAAGCTTCTCTCTAGTTATTATCTGAGGATATTTCCTTTTTCACAGTGGGCCCCAATGGGCTCACAAATATCACTTTGCAGATTCCACGAAAAGGCTGTTAGCAAACTGCTTCATGAGGACTAAGTTGTAACATTGTGAGAGGAATTCACAGATCACAAAGAAGTTTCCCAGAATACTTTTTTCACGTTTTGAACTGATGAAATTTCCTTTATCAGCGTACGCCTCATTGTGATCCAAAGTAGCCCTGCTCAGGTTCCTCAAAGACAGTGTTCATGGACTGTTGCAGGAAACATAAGTGTAACTCTGTGAGCTGAATTCACACATCACAAGCAGTTTCTAAGAAAGCTTCTTTCTAGTTTTCATCTGAGGATATTTCCTTTGTCACCGTGACCTTCATTGCGCTAAGAAGTATCCCATTGCAGATTTCTAGAAAACTGTGTTAGCAAACTGATCACTGAAGAGAAACGTGTAACTCTGTGAGTTGCATTCACACATGGCAATGCAGTTTCTCAGAAAGCTTCTCTTTAGTTATTATGTGAGGATATTACCTTTTTCACCCTAGCCCTCAATGTCCTCCCAAATATACCTTTGCAGAATCCACGACAACAGTGTTAGCAAACGGTTCCAAGAAGGGAAGTGTGGAACTCTGTGTGATGAAGTCCGACATTAGAAAGCAATCTCCTAGAAAGCTT
>NW_016833675.1:0-2736 GCF_001698545.2 Rhinopithecus bieti | reverse complement strand
GTGCCGCACACTTGGCTAGGTGTTCACAGATGTGAGTTCCTGGAAACTCGCAGCAGCTTTTTAAGGCTCCATCATGCCCAGAGGAGACTGGGCTACAAGAAAAGAACAGGACATGTCCTATGTCACGGCGGCCGTGTGAGAGGACAGGTGCACCCAGCTCCCCAAAGCCCACGGGGCTGCCTCTTCTCCGCGACAGCACCCACTAGTAGAGGCTGTCTGTGCTCAGAGGCTGCAGAAAACAGCAGCCATGATCCTGGAAGGAGACAGGCTCCTGTGGGACAGCACTTTCTCTGCTCAATAGAAACACAGATGATTTTAACTGTCTTTAATCTGAAGTCCCTACATTTTCAGAAATGTGCATGTAATCATTCTGTAATAAATTTTTAAGTGTAAAAAAGTTTTTATGTACTGACGTTCAGATCCTGCTATAAAACTACATAAAATTCCCAACAAACAAAACCCTCCAGTAAGATGATCTGTGTTCTGGCGTCTCCGAAACTTTCCACAGACAGCTGTGAGAGCCCCTCCCACGGCATCCCCTTGGGAGGGGTGCCCCTGAGCACATCGTCACAGCTGTGGGGTGGCGGGATGGAGGCGCCTGTGCAGCCTTCCTGGCTCTGTGCTGGTGTCCTGTGCACACCTTGAATTCATAGAATGTTTTTCTCCATGTTCAGTTTTGGGCAGAAAATCACTTCTATTTCCACATTTGTAGAAAATTTCCTCTCTTCGGGAAGGGCATGCTACCCTGAACGGGAAGGAGCCACCTATGGCACCCGGGGCCGTGGCTGAGCCACAGCAGCCCCCAGACGTCAATCCACATTGCACACTAGGCTGAAGGGTGTTTATCTGATTCTTAGGAAGGCCTGATGCTGGGCGTGGCGGCTCACGCCTATAATACCAGCACTTTGGGAGGCTAAGGCGAGTGGATCACCTGAGGTCAGGAGTTCGGGACCAGCCTGGCCAACACGATGAAACCCTGTCTCTACTAAAAATACAAAAAAAAATTAGCCGGGCATGGTGGCGCACACCTGTAATCTAAGCTTTTTGGGAGGCTGAGGCAGGAGAATCGCTTGAGCCCAGGAGGTGGAGGTTGCAGTGAACCAAGATTGTGCCACTGCACTGCACTCTAGCCTGGGCGACAGAGCGAGACTCTGTCTCAAAAAAAAAAAGGCCTGATGTAAGTTGTTTTTTGTTTGCTTTGAGACAGTGTCTAGCTCTATCACCCAGAATGGAATACACCGGTATGATCTCGGCTCACTACAACCTCTGTCTCCCAGGCTCAAGCGATCCCCCTGCCTCAGCCTCCTGAATAGCTGGGACTACAGGCACCCACCACCACACCAGGCTAATTTTTGTACTTTTGTAGAGACGGGGTTTCACCGTGTTGCCCAGGCTGGTCTCAAACTCCTAAGCTCAAGCAATCCATCCACATCAGCCTCCCAAAGTGCTGGGATTACAGGCATGAGCCACCACGCTCGGCCAGAAGGACTAATATAAATTTGTTTGCCATTTACCCAGTTTGTTTTTTCAATTGCATACTGAGCATTTTTGTAACACAAGCTGGGGATAGCAAGATGCGTAGGAAAGAGGCATTCAGCATGTAATGACTTCTCAAAAATTTCAGATAATACAAAGACAGAAATAAGGGTGCCTAACCTGCATCCTAGTTTACCAAAGCTTCGCTGATGCTCAGAGCACCCCCAGGCTTGAAGAGGGGGCTTGAACACCCACCCTGAGAGCCCCTGGCCCAAAACGCCTGCGTGCGGTTTTGAGGTGCAAGTTGAGATGTATTCAATCGCTGGGGTTAGACGATGCAGAAGCCATCGGCTGGCCTTTCTTACAAGCTGTAATGTTTATGATGCACAGCAAACTGAAGCGATCATCCAACGTAGGGAAATAAAAGCTTTTCTATGAACCTAGTTAAACAAACTATTTATTTGAGGACATGACTGACGTACAGTTTAGCATTAAACACTCTGACGTCAGTGAAGAGACCAGTTCCATCAATGTGGTCACATGAGCTGTCCAACAAAGGACAAGAGTCTGGTGTTTTAATTCAACATGCCCCCAAATATAACTCTGAAACAATTCCTAGTCATGTAATCAACATCAGGGTAAAAATCATGTGCTAATACAAAGGTACAGGAGCAAAGAAGTTGTTCTTCATGGCTCTCTGTGTCTGATCCAAGAGGCGAGGCCAGTTTCATCTGAGCATTAAATGTCAAGTTCTGCACGCTATCATCATCAGGGGCTGAGGCTCCTCTTTGTAACTGCGAGTTTATATAGACTTGAAACAGTATAAACTTACAAACGGTCTACTAGTCATTTCTTTGACTACTACCCATGAGACATATTAGTAACTCTGGCCTATGACACTGGCAAAGGAAACTACCAGTGGGGGGAGGGTGTGAGGACAGTGGGAGCATGAACTGTTATAACCTATAATCGGATGTATCATCAAACTATCACTGGGCCTGTGACCCACTCCACTTCTCAGAACTTAACAAAAGGGGCGACCGAAGACACACCCAGATAGCCCTGCCTGGACCACAGAAAAGTGGGCATGGCCCCCTAGCACCATCAGAGAAATCTAACAGAGTAAACCAGGACACACCCCTGCAAGAGAGGAGCAGGTTGCAGGCAGCTGCCAAACACAAGCAGCCCCACAGCCCTATTCCATGGCAGGGAGGAGCGCAGCAAATTTTAAAAGGCAGTGATCCTGCTTGGGCTGTAACA
>NW_016833674.1:0-983 GCF_001698545.2 Rhinopithecus bieti | reverse complement strand
TATTCTGCATTATTGCTTCTCTGGGACTCAAGTAAAGAATATTTGCAGTAGTTTAGACAGTTATAAGTTAATGCTCCATGAAACTGTTAGAATCTTCATCTCTCAATCCCTTAAATCCAATTTCAAAAGATAAAAATTTGCCTTTATTCAGAGTATTCAAAGGATGTGATCTAGACTCTAAAGTGCTAGTCTGTTTCTTAAAAAATTATTTTATGTGGTGGTGCGCGGTGGCTCACACCTCTAATCCCAGCACTTTGGGAGGCCAAGGTGGGTGGATCATGAGGTCAGGAGTTTGAGACCAGCTTGGCCAACATGGTGAAACCCCGTCTCTACTAAAAGTAAAAAAATTAGCCGGGCATGGTGGCACGCGCCTGTAATCCCAGCTACTCAGGAACCTGAGACAGGAGAATTGTTGGAACCCAGGAGGTGGAGGTTGCAGTGAGCTGAGATTTCGCCACTGCACTCCAGTCTGGGCAACAGAGCAAGACCCCGTCTCAAAAAAACAAAAAGAAAAGTATTTTATGTTCACACCCTGTGTATTTTATTTAGAAAGTATTTTAGCTATAATAAATTATAAAATTGAGATTAATTTATATGTACACGTTTTAGAATTGTACATTCAGGATTTAAACATCAACTACATGGGTATGGTTTAGTACTATTATGTTTTAAATATGATTTAAACTATGATTTTAAATTCTGAGGTAATTTTGTGAAAACTCACTATATTTTCCACGAATTTTGATTGTATACTCTTATTTTTTTTTACAGTGGGACTCAACTAGGAGGTCTTATTACAGTACTGTGCTTCTTTTTCAACCATGGAGAGGTTTGTTTTCTAGAAAGCAATTTTTAAGAAGTAGAAGGGGTTATAGAGGAACAGGAAATATACTCGTCAAAACAATATATAATTGTATACTACTTATGACTTCATAATATTTTAGAGACCCTTGTGTTATAAGTTGATACTTTAATCACGCTGA
>NW_016833673.1:0-1487 GCF_001698545.2 Rhinopithecus bieti | reverse complement strand
ACTTTCTCCACAGAATTGCAAAAAACTACTTTAAAGTTCACATGGAATCAAAAAAGAGCCCGCATTGCCAAGACAATCCTAAGCCAAAAGAACAAAGCTGGAGGCATCACGCTACCTGACTTCAAACTATACTAAGGCTACAGTAACCAAAACAGCATGGTACTGGTACCAAAACAGAGATATAGACCAATGGAACAGAACAGAGCCCTCAGAAATAATACCACACATCTATAACCATCTGATCTTTGACAAACCTGACAAAAACAAGAAATGGGGAAAGGATTCCCTATTCAAATGGTAGTTCTAAGTTCCTTGAGAAGTCTCCAGACTGTGGAGGCAGTGTCTGAACTAATTTATCTTCCTACCAACAGTGTATAAGAGTTCCTTTTTCTCTACAGTCTTCTTAGCATCTTTTTTTTTTTTTTTTTAAGGACTATTCTGACTGGTGCAATATGGTTTTGATTTGCTTCTCTCTGATGATCAGTGATGTTTTTGTTTCTACCTGTATGTCTTCTGAAAAGTGTCTGTTCATGTCTTTTGTCTATTTTTCAATGAGATGTATTTGGTTTTTGCTTGTTGAATTAAGTTCCTAATAGATTCTGCATATTAGACCTTTGTTGAATGCATAGTTTACGAATATTTCCTTCCAGTTTATAGATTGTCTGTTTGTTGGTGGTTACTTTTGCTGTGCAGAAACTCTTTAATGAGTTCCTGTTTGTCAATATTTGTTTTGTTGATTTGATAGACTGCTAGCTAGACTAACAAAGAAAAAAAGAGAGATGATGCAAATAAGCAGTCAGAAATGACAAAGGTGGCATTACATCTGATTCCAGAAAAATAACAAAAGATTCTCAGAGACTATTATGAACACCCCTGTGCACACAAACTTAGAAAATCTAGAGGAAATGGACTAATCGCTGGAAACGAAACCTTCCGAATTTGAATCAGGAAGAAATTGAAGCCCCTTGAAGACCCATGTTGACATTTGAAATTGAATCAGTAATAAAAAAACCTACCAACCAATAAAAGCCCCCAATCAGGTGGATTCACAGCCAAGTTCTACCAGATGTACCTAGAAGAGCTGGTACCAACTCTGCCAAAACTATTCAAAAAAAATTGAGGAGGAAGTACTCCTCCCTAACTCATTGAAGCCAGCATCAGCCTGATACCAAAATCTGGCAAGGACACGACAAAAAAACCTACGGGCCAGTATCTCTGATGAACATGGATACAAAAAATCCTCAAAAAAAAAATACTAGCAATCCACATCTATCATCACATCAAAAAGTTAGTTCACCATAACCAAGTAGACTTGGGATTCAAGGTTGTTTCAACATACACAAACCAATAAATGTCATTCACCACTTAAACAGAATGAAAAACCATATAATTATTTCAATAGATGGGGAAAAAGCTTTTGATTTTGTTTTTGTAAGATATGACAGGGAGTCTCAGAGTCTGAGCCAGGGACTTTCTTAAATAATTTT
>NW_016833672.1:0-676 GCF_001698545.2 Rhinopithecus bieti | reverse complement strand
AGGCTCTGCATTCCATGACTCATCATAGAAAAGACAAAATGATCCAAATTAAATATGTATTGGTATGCTGACTTATAAATTGCTAAAATAGTTCACAATGTTTGGTTTGTCAAATCCACATTCCTGAGAAGACAAAGCTTCAGGTGCATTTGGCTACCTCATGGGCCATTTAAACATTTCAGTTGTCAATTGTCATTTTCAATGCATGTTTTTTGGTTGCTTTCCCATGCAAGAGGGCTGATATTATAACAGTAGATGATTATGCTACAGTGTATTTTCACCAGGTACTGAAAGCTTTTTATGGCTCACTGACTTGGGACAATCAATTCCTTCACAATCTAGAACCTGAAGATTGGATCTTCTGAGAACATCAGAGAAAGAATGTCCTTGCCATCCACACTACAGCAAAACTTCAGGACCTTGAACTTTGGGTTCATAATCTCACAAGAGGGAAGTTTTTCGCCAGAAGAAGATGGCATCCTTGATGTGAACAGCTTTTCCCAAGATCACAGATCAAGACTTCTCTTTTTTTTTTGAGACAGAGTCTTTTTTTTTTTTGAAACGGAGTCTCAGTCTTGTCACTCAGGCTGGAGTGGATAGCGCAATCTTGGCTCACTGCAACCTCTGCCTCCTGGGTTCAAGCAATTCTCCTGACTCAGCCTCCCGAGCAGCTGGG
>NW_016833671.1:0-308 GCF_001698545.2 Rhinopithecus bieti | reverse complement strand
ATTACAGGCGCCCACCACCATGCCTGGCTAATGTTTTTGTATTTTTAGTGGAGACAGGGTTTCATCATGTTGGCCAGGCTGGTCTCAAAATCCTGACCTCAGGTCATCTGCCTACTTCGGCCTCCCAAGGAGCTGGGATTACAGGCATGAATCACCGCACCCGGTCTTGAGATAGTGTCTTGCTCTGTCACCCAGTCTGGAGTGCAGTGGTGCAATCTTGGCTCACTGCAACCTTTGCCTCCCAGATTGAAGCGATTTTTGTGCCTCAGCCTCCCCAGCCGCTGAGACTACACACATGTGCTGGTTAA
>NW_016833670.1:0-238 GCF_001698545.2 Rhinopithecus bieti | reverse complement strand
ACTGATTGAAAGCTATTCTAGAATTGGCTTTTGTGTTCCAGAATAGAAAAAAAAAGTGCTGGTTTTTATACCTCTCTTATTGTCAAGAAGTTGTCATGGAAAAGGTGCTCTGTGTTACATACAAAGACTGCTCAGAATTAAAACACTTTTCAAACTAAACATCTGAATGTGGGTGGCCTATCCCTAGGGCAGTGATATCTTAGGACATAAATGAAATACTATTAAATGTTTTCAACAA
>NW_016833669.1:0-1284 GCF_001698545.2 Rhinopithecus bieti | reverse complement strand
TGTGTTGCATTGAGTTTATAAACTTTTGGTTTGTGAAATCCGTATTTGATCTGTTCTCTTCCAATCAAATGTCTAGGTTTGTTTGACTTCCACCCCAGCGATTTTCACTCTTTTATTTTGTTTACTTCATTTTTTTTAATAAGTTAATCTCTTCATGTTCAGTTTTTACTTCACTCTTTATTCTTTTCCTTGAGTATGTTATGCTTATTTGGAAAGTCAGTGAAACTGTCAAAATGTTATCTTAATATGATACTTATAATTATATGAGAACTACAATCACCAAATCGACTGTATTCAGTATTAGCAGATCTAGTTTGATAACATGGCTTGTGTGGAAACTGAGAAGGTGTTTGTCATTACCCATAGTGTTCTGTGTAGTTATTGCTTAGTCTGCAGAAAATAAAGACCTAGATGAGATGTCTGACTTGCTTTCACTTATTAAACGTGTTCACCATGGGATGATGTCTGTAACATCAGATACTGTTAAACTAGAGTAGGATTTAATAAAAATTGTGAAAGCTTACTGGCCTAACACTTTATTTCATAATATTGAGTATGAATTATATGTAGCCAGAGACGTCATGAAGCTTTGCTGTTATAGTAGGTAACATGGTTAGTTTGTAGGGAAAAGAGCATATGAGTACATGCTTGTGTATGTTGGCCTTTGCCCCAGTAGAACAGACAGTGGCATTCTAGGCTTGATGTTACTAAGTTTTAGCAGACCCTAGCAAGTGGTTTGTATTTAACCATACCCATGAAGCAGACAGATTGAGGCACAGATTTTAGTGGCTTTGTGGCAGTAAATAGGGCATGGTGTGCCTTAGGAAAAGGATGTGTATAAAGGGAATTATAACTGAAATTAAAGGAGGCAGCAGTGAAGAGGAAATAATTGTCTTCTATATAAATGATATACACATGATACTTTGAGATTTTTATAAGAGCAGTGGAATACAGTTCTAGGTAGAGTAGAAAAAGGAAAGGTTTAAAGACATATAAAAGATTCTTGTTGACAATTCATTTTTGGTAGCAAATCTCAAATGAGTACTTGCTATTAAGGGCTGCTGTATCAGAGTTTTGCACTATTTTGCTACCAAGTTTGATTCGTACATCTGAAACATTTTGTAGTTGATTGTCAAGGACTTAATTTGAAAATCATTTGCCAGACCACATAGTTGTCCATTTTTTTTCTAGCAGCTATTCTGTTGTATTTTAAAACATTTTTTAGATGACTTTTAAAGTATATTTAGCAGTAACCTTAAGAGGTGCAAATTGCTAAAATAAATA
>NW_016833668.1:0-2049 GCF_001698545.2 Rhinopithecus bieti | reverse complement strand
ACGGCTGGGAGGGATGGCCTTGGCAGGAGAGGGCAGGGGACTACGGGAGGGTGGAGAGGTCAACAGAGGTGGAAGGAAAGGGGGAAGAGAGCATGTTGGAGAAGATGGAACTGAAAGGAAGGACGTGAATGAAGGGGAGGGAGGCAGGAGAGGTCAGGTGCATCCAAGGGAGGTGAGGAGAGGGGAAGGGAGATAAACTGAGGTACGGACATGGACAGAGGGGATGGGAAGTGAGTTTACTGGGGGAGTCAGAGTGAGGAGAGAGGAAGGGAAGGACTGGAATGGAGGGTGAAGATGGAATGTGAGTGGAGGTGAAGTGGGGAAGGGGGAACCAGTAGGGGCTTTGCATGGGAGGGGAGGTGAGTGAGGGAGAGGAGAGAGGTACAAAGAACTGGGGAGAAGGAGTACAATAAGAGGCCACAGGGGCTCAGGAGGAAGGGAGGTCCCATAATGGAGGGAAGAATCTTGGAAGAGCTGCAGTGGGTCGGTGGCAGGTCGGGGGGTGGGGGTCCGGGATGGGGAGCAGGAGGGAGCATGTGCCTGAGACTGTGCTGCTTCTTGAAGAGGTGACAGAGACAACACCCTTAACAGAGCATTTCTCCTCCCCATCAGCCCGGTCACCTGGTCACCCTATGACCCCACACCCCGCACACACCCCGCAGCTGCACTGAGCTTCACTGACCTTGGGTGGGGATGCCTCCTGAAGGCTCTTTCTGTTGTTCTCGCATCTCTCCAGCCACATATTAAAGTGACTCAGACCACTTTTATGACCGTCTGTTCCATGTTGTAGGTGACACAGGTTATCCATGTGCAAATCACTTCTTCCCCAGCCCTTTGGTGTTGGGTGGATCAGAACAGCCCATGTGTGAAACCCTAGTCAGGGAGTTCACTACTTTTGACATCAAGAAAAATATTGCCAAAGACGGAAAGAAAAACATACCCTGTTGCTAGATCTCTCTTGCCTCATCCTTTTACCTCATAAGCAGGAGTTGGTTACATCCTTAGTTCATAACCAAAGACACTTAGAAAGAAACACCAATTGTATTTGCACAAACTTTGAGAATCAATTTATAGAAAAATGCAGAGATCAAGATTTCTAACTCACAGGGAAAAAACTTTTATTTTTCTAGCAGTGATAAGACATTTAAGTTTTAAATTTTCTCCCTCTGTGTACATATAATTAAAATTAATGTCATGCAGAAAGTACACAGCACTGAATTTCTGGGAACGCTAAATCATATTTGATGCCACTTGTCTTATATTTTCATGACAACATACATAGACACCTCCATTATCTGTAAACCCAACTGTTTGCACATCTGGACAGGGCAGAAGCCTCCCTTACCCTTAGCAGCTTGTCCCCAGCTCTCCGTGCTGCATGGCAGATGCTCATGGGGCTGCTGTGTTTGGCTTCGAGGTCCATGGACTCCAAGGACGTCACAGATTTTTAAGTCTCTGGTCTCCACGTTGGTTATGTCATGAAATTTTACTATGGACTCAGTGGACTGCTTCTCTGGGGGCACTCCTCGGTGCTTTTGGAATCACCCATGTCCCCAGAAAATCCATGTCTTGGGTATTTCCCATCCGTGGTCCAGTCCTCCTGGAAGACTGCAGAGCCTCCTCACCATGGCCCCATGCGGGGATGCCAGGAGAGGCCACTTGCCTCCACGCTCCAAATCCTGAAATCTACATTTGCACTGATGTTTCTTCCCTTTCCAGCACCATATCCTGTGTCTTTGACATCCCTATGGCAGCTGGGTGAGATGTGTCGTCAGTCACCGGTGCACTGGGGATGATGCTGACTTGTCGGCTCTAGAGGGTCATCCAAGGTGGATTCTGGGTCAACACGCTTCTCAGGTAGAAGGAATTGTTCTTCACTTTTCAAGTCTTACTCAGGTAAATCAGGATCTTTTATTGTGAAATTTGACTTTTCTTATTTTGAGTGATTTAAAGTATTACTATTTTAAACAAACTATGCATAATTTTCACTTTCTTGCCCAAGATAAAGATAATTCTATGAAGCAATGAAAGGCCCAACATTTTCTCTTT
>NW_016833667.1:0-434 GCF_001698545.2 Rhinopithecus bieti | reverse complement strand
AACTCTGTGAGTTGAATTCACACATCGCAATCCAGTTTCCAAGAAGGTTTCTTTCCAGTTTTGATCTGTGGATATTTCCTTGTTCACCATTGCCCTCCATGAGCTCCTATATACCGCTTTGCAGAATCCACGACAACAGTGTTAGCAAACTGTTCCAAGAAGGCATGGGTGGAACGCTGTGTGATGAAGTCACACATCAGAGAACAATCACTCAGAAAGCTTCTCTCTAGTTATTATCTGAGGATATTTCCTTTTTCACCATGGGCCTCTAAGGGCTCCCAAAGATCACCTTGAATATGTTCACGAAAAGAGTGTTAGCAAACTGCTTCCTGAGGACTAAGCTGTAATTCTGTGAGGTGAATTCATAGATCACAAAGAAGTTTCTCAGAAAGCTTCTTTCACGTTTCTAACTGATGATATTTTCTTTCTCAGCG
>NW_016833666.1:0-1012 GCF_001698545.2 Rhinopithecus bieti | reverse complement strand
TTGTTGGTTTAAAGTCTGTTTTAACAGAGGCTAGGATTGCTACCTCTGCTTTTTTTTGCTTTCCATTTGCATGGTAAATCTTCCTCCATCCCTTTATTTTGAGCCTATGTGTTTTGGAAGTAAAGCACGCCTCAGCAAATGTAAATAACAGAAATCAAAACAAACTGTCTCTCAGACCACAGTGCAATCAAATTAGAACTCAGGATTAAGAAACTCACTCAAACTACATGGAAACTGAATAACCTGCTCCTGAATGACTACTGGGTACATAACGAAATGAAGGCAGAAATAAAGATGTTCTTTGAAACCAATGAGAACAAAGATACCAGAATCTCTGGGACACATTTAAAGCAGTGTGTAGAGGGAAATTTATAGCACTAAATGCCCACAAGAGAAAGCAGGAAAGATCTAAAATTGACACCCTAATATCACAGTTAAAAGAACTAGAGAAGCAAGAGCAAACACATTAAAAAGTTAGCAGAAGGCAAGAAATAACTAAGATCAGAGCAAAACTGAAGGGAAGAAATAACTAAAATCAGAGCAAAACTGAAGGAGATCAAGACACAAAAAACCCTTCAAAAAAATCAATGAATCCAGAAGCTGTTTTTTTTGAAAAGATCAACAAAATTGACAGACCGCTAGCAAGACTAATAAAGAAGAAAAGAGAGAAGAATCAAATAGACACAATAAAAAATGATAAAGGGGATATCACCACCAACCCCACAGAAATACAAACTACCATCAGAGAATACTATAAACACCTCTATGCAAATAAACTGGAAAATCTAGAAGAAATGGATGAATTCCTGGACACAAACACCCTCCCAAGACTAAACCAGGAAGAAGTTGAATCTCTGAATAGACCAATAACAGGCTCTGAAATTGAGGCAATAGTTAATAGCCTACCAACCAAAAAAAGTCCAGGACCAGACAGATTCACAACCGAATTCTACCAGAGGTACAAATAGGAACTGGTACCATTCCTTCTGAAATTATTCCAATCAACAGAAAA
>NW_016833665.1:0-3457 GCF_001698545.2 Rhinopithecus bieti | reverse complement strand
TTTTTTTTTGGAGATGAAGTGTCCCTCTGTCACCCAGGCTGGAGTGCAATGGCATGATCTCAACTCACTGGAACCTCTGCCTCCCGGGTTCAAGTGATTCTCCTGCTTCAGCCTCCCGAGTAGCTGGGATTACAGGCACCCACCACCATGCCTGGTTAATTTTTGTATTTTTAGTAGAGACAGGGTTTCACCATGTTGGCCAGACTGGTTTTGAACTCCTGACCTCAGGTGATATGCCCACCTCGGCTTCCCAAAGTGCTGGGATTACAGGGATGAGCCACTGTGCCCGGCACCTTCATTCTGTTTATGTGACGTGTCACATTGATTAATTTGTATGTTGAACCATCCTTGCATCCCTGGGATAAATCCCACTTGGTCATTATGAATTACCTATTTATGTATTGTTTAATTAAGTTTGCTAGGTTTGTTGCAAATTTTTGCACCAATATTCTCAGATATGGGCCTGTAGTTTGCTTTTTTAATGTGTCTTTGTCTGGTTTTGATATCAGGGTAATACTAGCCTCAAAGAATGAGTTTGGAAATGTTCTTTCCTTCTCTATTTTTCAGTCTGGTTCTACAGACTTTTTTATTAAGGCTTTAATTTTGTTAATTGTTATTCAGCTGTTCAGGTTTTAGATTTTTTTCTGGTTCAATCTTGGTAAGTTGTGTGTGTCTAGGAATTAATTTCCTCTAGGGTTCTAATTTGTGGGCATGCAATTGCTGATAGTGGCCACTAATGATCCTTTGATTTTCTGAAGCGTTACTTGTGATGTCTCCTTTTTCACCTCTGGTTTTACCAATTTGTATCTTCTCTGTTTTTCAATTAGCCTGTTTAAATATGTGTCAATTGTTTTACTTTTCAAAAAACTCAACTTTTTGTTTCATTAATCTTTTGCATTGTTGTCTTCATTTTAACTTTATTTACTTCCGCTCTAATCTTCATTATTTCTTTTCTTCTAATTCTGGGTTTCGTTTGGCCTTTTTACTCTAATTAATTAAGATGTATTGTTAGGTTATTTATTTGAAGCTTTTCTGTTTTTTATGTAGGCACTTACAGTTATAAATGTTCCTTTTCTAATAGTACCTCTTTTACTATATTCCATGGGTTTTGCTATGCTATGTTTCCATTGTCATTTGTTTCAAGAAATTTTTCTATTCTCTTCTTAACTTTTTTATCAACCTGCTAATCATTCAGGAGCATATTGTTTAATGTCCATGTGTTTGTATAGTTTCTGAAATTCCTTTTTAAATTGATTTCTAGTTTTATTCGCTGTCGTCAGAGAAAATGCTTGATATTACTTCAATTTTTTGGAATGTTTTTAGACGTGTTACTTAACATTTGCTCTATCCTTGAGAATAAACTGTGTGCTGAGGAGAAGAATGTGTATTCTGCAGCTGTTGCATGAAATTTTCTGTAAATATCTATTAGGTTCATTTGTTCTGTAGTACAGATTAAGTCTGATGTTTCTTTGTTGATTTTCTGTCTGGAAGTTCTATCCAATGACTAACGTAGGGTGTTGAAGTGTCCAGTCATTATTGTATTGAGGTCTCTTTCTTTAGCTCTTATAATATTTGCTTCATTTATCTAGGTGCTTTAGTATTGGGTGCATATATATTTTTAATTATTATATCCTCTTGATGAATGGATCTCTTTCTTATTATATAATGACCTTTTTAATGTCTTCCGACAGTCTTTTGTTGAAATCTATTTTTGTCTGGTATAAGCATAGCTATTTCTGCTCTTTTTTGGTTTCTATTGGAATGGAATAACTTTTTCCATCCTTTTATTTTCAGTCTAAAGTATCTTTATAGGTAAAGTATTTTTTTTGTAGGTCACAGATTATTGTCCTGCTTCTCCATCCATTCATCCACTGTTTTTCTTTTGACTGGAGTATTTAGTTCATTTACATGCGAAGTTATTATTGATAAGCTCTTACTCCTGCCATTTTGTTATTTGTTTTCTGATTGATTTTTGTCCTCTCTTCCTTCTTTCCTTTCTTCCTATCTTCCTTTTAGTGAAGGTGATTTTTGTATTATAATCTAATTTCTTGCTTTTACTTTTGTACATCTGTGGTGCACTTTTTGATTTGAAATTCCCATGAGGCTTGAAAATAATTTAATACATGATTTTAGATTGTGAACAATTTAACACTGATTGCATAAACAAAGAAACAAGCAAAACAACTAATAAAAACTCTATACTTTATTGCCATTCTTTTAAACTTTTTGTTATTTCTCTTCTCTATTTTACTGTCTGTGTCTTGGAAATATGTTGTAGTTATTATTTTTTATTGGTTTATTGTTTACTCTTCCTATTGGAGATTTTTGCACCCCGTAATTACCATGTTATAATATCTGTGTTTTTCCATGTGCTATTGCTAGTGAGTTCTGTACCTTCAAATGATTTCTTATTGCTCACTTTTTTTCTTTTAGGTTAAGAAATCCCTTTAGCATTTCTTGTAGGACAGGTCTGGTGTTAATGAAATCCCTCAGTTTTTGTTTGTCAGGAAAAGTTCTTATTTCTCCATCAGGTTTAAAGGACATTTTTGCCAGATACATTATTCTAAAGTAAAAGTCTTTTTTTTTTTTCTTCAGCTTTTTTAGGATGTCATGCCACTCTCTCAGCCTGTAAATTTTCCCCTGAAAACTCTGCTGTCAGATGTATTGGAGTTCCATCAAATGTTATTTGCGTCTCTCCTCTCGCTGCTTTTAGAATCATTTCTTTATCCTGAACCTTTGGGAGTTCAGTTAAGTGCCCTGAGGTGGTCTTCTTTGGGTTAAATCTGCTTGATGTTCTGTAACTTTCTTGTACTTGAATGTTGATATCAAATGTTGAGGAATTGTTTAATATTATTTAATATTATTTATTTAAATAAATGTTCAACTCTTATCTCTTTTTCTACCTCCTCCTTAAGTCCAATAACTCTTAGATTTGCTATTTTAAGGCTATTATTTAGAGTTCGTAGGCATGCTTTATTTTTTATTCTTTTTTGTCTCCTCTGACTTTGTATTTTTAAATAGTCCGGCTTCAAGTTCACTAAATCTATCTTCTCCTTGATCAATTCTTTTAAGTAATTCTGATCCATTCTTCACTATGACAATAGCATTTTAACTTCAGAATTTTGGCTTTTTTAAATTTATTTGTTTCAATCTCATTGTTAAATTCATCTGATAGAATTTTGAATTCCTTCTGTGTTATATTGCATTTCTTTGAATTACCTCAACCAGCTATTTTGGATTTCCTGTATGAAAGGTCACATATCTCTGTTTTTCCAGGATTGGTCCCTGGTGCCTTATTCAGCTTGTTTGGTGAGGTCATATTTTCCTGGATGGTCTTGATGTTTGTAGATGTTCGTCTATATCTGGGCACAGTCTTTATTGTGGTCTTCACAGTCTGGGCTTGTTTGTGCCCATTATTTCTGGGACACTTTCCAGGTATTCAGAGACTTGGGTCCCA
>NW_016833664.1:0-1106 GCF_001698545.2 Rhinopithecus bieti | reverse complement strand
GTGGAGTGTCCGTCAGTTTACCAAATAATTCTCAGAACTTTAAACAGGATAGTGGGTTTTGTACTATGTGTGGGACAATTCCTCATTTTATTTTATTTTTTTAACTCCTTTTTGAGTATCTTTGTGTACTGAATGAGCATGTCAAATGAATCTCCTCTGGAGGAGGATGCTGTCAGTAAGATTACACCTGTGCTCCTGGAGAAAGTTGGGCATTTTTAAGATCCTGGCAGTGAAGACTGTGTACAACATCAAAGCTGTTGAAGTATCCCATGGGTACACAGGTAAAAGCATACTTTGCTTTTTCATCTGAGAGGATTTGGTTCACAGCATTAAGTGGCGTTAAGCTTGTGGTAATCAACTGTAAAGGCTATTCACTCTTTCTAAGTTTAAGAAGAGCCTAGCTTAGGCTATACATGTGGAAGTAATGAAAATAATCACCCTTTCTCTGAATAGGCCTTTTATGCTTGATTTCAATCCTTGATTGACTTTACATTGCACCATGTTAACTATTTTAACTGTAGTGGAAGAACAATGGAGTTTCACTTTTCAAGCCAATTTGCAAGTGCCAAAGACTTGATTTAATTTAAATTTATTACTCATTTGATCAAAGTGTCTTTAGCCATACTCAAGAACATTTTAGGACAATGGGTACCATAGCCATGAAGGATTTAGGCAAGGCAATATAAGAGTTAAGGTGAGGAATATCTATTTGTTCTCTATTTTATGTTCCATAACCCCCTAAGATTAGAGGGATACTTTATTTAAAATTAGTGGAATCCCAAGACACAAGTGTAAATTGAGCTCCAATGTTAATTAAGCCCATGATGGCTTTTCAGTTGTGCATTTCGGCAGCTGCTAGTTAAATTAGAACCTATGTCTTAGAAGCACAAAAGCCAATCTCTGCCTTTTTATCAGTTAGCTACATACATTATTGTAGCAAATCTTAGATTTCTATTTAGATAGAATTTTCTTATTATTTTCATTGCTTTTTATAATTACTGTTACCCAGCTCATATTTATATTTCTCCCTTCAAATAGGCTGGAATCAATATCACCAGGGTTAAACACCTCCCTAATAAAAATGGCTGAATTAAACTCTTAGTTCA
>NW_016833663.1:0-1773 GCF_001698545.2 Rhinopithecus bieti | reverse complement strand
CACCATGGAATACTATGCAGCCATAAAAAAGGATGAGTTTGCATCCTTTGTAGGGACATGGATGCAGCTGGAAACCATCATTCTTGGCAAACTATCACAAGAACAGAAAACCAAACACCGCATGTTCTCACTCATAGGTGGGAACTGAACAATGAGATCACTTGGACTCGGGAAGGGGAACATCACACACCGGGGCCTATCATGGGGAGGGGGGAGGGATTGCATTGGGAGTTATACCTGATATAAATGATGAATTGATGGGTGCTGACGAGTTAATGGGTGCAGCACACCAACATGGCACAAGTATACATATGTAACAAACCTGCACATTGTGCACATGTACCCTAGAACTTAAAGTATAATAATAAAAAAAAAAACAAAAAAAACTTGAGACTTTCATCTTCCATGGAAAAATCAGGCAGTTGGTAACACTGGCTTGATATTCCTATGTGGCAACAGACAGGAAACTGAAGAGAAGCCTCCCCATTTGGATGACCAAGTACTCCCTGAGTTTCCCCAGGTCTGACCTGACTTGTAATAGTTCTCTAATTTATCCATGTGGCCTCTGAAGGCATTTGAGTTTGTGTTCCCTGGTTTTGGGGCATTCTCATAGCAACAGTTTTGCTGCCAGCTTTCTCTTGAAACTGCTACCCTTTTCCTTTTGAATAAATTCTAACTGCTTGAAAAAAAAAAAAAAGAAGTCATATGAAAAGGCAATTGTACGCACAGTTACAGCAGCACAATTTGCAGTTGCAAAATATGGAACCAGGTTAAATGTCTATCAGCCAATGAGTGGACAAAGAAAATGCATTATAGATATACCATGGAATACTACTCATCCCTAAAAAGGAACCAAATAATGGCATTAGCAGCAACCTGAATGAAGTGAGAGATGATTATTTTAAGTGAAGTAACACAGGAATAAATAAACAAATAGTGTATGTTCTCATTTATAAGTGGGAGCTAAGCTATGCAGGTGTAAAGCCACAAGAATGATATAATGGACTTTGGGGAGTCAGAGGGAAGGTTGAGGGGTGAGGGATAAAAGACAACACATTGGGTACAGTGTAAACTACTCGAGTAATGTGTACACCAAAATCTCAGAAATCACCACTAAATAATTTTCCCATGTAACCAAAAACTACCTCTTTCCCAAAAACTACTGACATAAAGTAATATGTATGAAAACAATGAATATGATAGTCCTGAGGTGCAACATTCACGAGGACTGGGTTTCATATGGGAGGAAAACAGCTAAACTCAAACCCATGGACAATCAGTCAGAACAATGTCCATCATATACATAGTAAAATTAATACAAGGGCAAACATTCGTGAGTGGAGTCCATTTGGAATAGCCTGCAGTGAGGATGTATGCCCTAGGGCACACATAAATCATGTTAGGGAGAAAACATGTAATTTTACTCAATGTAAAAACACCTTCAGAAATAACTCATCCATGCTGTGCAGATGCAGTTCTGTACCGTAGAGACAAAGACTAAGAATCATCAAAGTGGAAAAACCTCTGCCCCTCCTCCAAATTCTGGTTCACACAGGAGTTGTACTACTGGAGAGAAAAGCCATACATGTCCCAAATGTGGGAAAGCCTTTACTTATCAGTCACTTCTTATGAGACATATGAAAATTCACACTGGAGAGAAACTTTATAAATGTAACAAAAGTGAGAAAGGCTTTAGATGTTGCCTAAGGTTTATTTAAAACCTTAATAAACATTTAAGAAAGAACATTCTGGAGAAGTCCTATGAATGTAAGC
>NW_016833662.1:0-3451 GCF_001698545.2 Rhinopithecus bieti | reverse complement strand
TAGCTTGCCCAAAGTTTCAGAGCCAGTTATGTGGCAAAGCCAGACTGTGAACTCAGAGCATGGGCTTTTAACCAGGTTGATCAACAACGTAACATTGCTGGGAATTTCACAAAGATGTCCAATGCAGGTTCTCCTCAATCAACGTTATTCTGTCTGGCAGAGTGGGCCTGAGATCCATCTTTTTATTTATTTTTTATTTTTATTTTTTTTGCGACCAAATCTTGCTCTGTCACCCAAGCTTGAGTGCAGTGGTGGAATCTTGGCTCACTGCAACTTTTGCCTCCCAGGTTCAAGCGATTCTCTTGCCTCAGCTTCCTGAGTAGCTGGGATTACAGGCACCCGCCACCATGCCCGGCTAATTTTTGTATTTTTGGTAAAGACGAGGTTTCACCATGCTGGCCAGGCTGATTTCGAACTCCTGACCTCAAGTGATCTGCCAGCCTTGGCCTCCCAAAGTGCTAGGATTACAGGAGTAAGCCACTACAGCTGGTGGATTTTTTTTTTTTTTTTTTGAGATGTAGTCTCATTCTATCATCCAGGCTGGAGTGCAACGGCATGATCTGGGCTCACTGCAGCCTCTGCCCCCCGGGTTCTAGCAACTGTCCTGTCTCAGCCTCCCAAGTAGCTGGGATTACAGGCATGTGTCACCACGCCTGGTTAAGTTTTGTATTTTTAGTAGAGACAGGGTTTCCTCATGTTGGCCAGGCTGGTCTCAAACTGCTGACCTCAGGTAATCCACCCGCCTCAGCCTCCCAAAGTGCTGGGATTACAGGCGTGAGCCACCACTACTGGCCTATCTTTTAATAAAAGTTGTAATTTCTCCACCCCTCAGACATTATAACAGACCCATGTCTCTCTCATGTTCAATAAACCACATCCCTACTTGTCTATAGCAAATAGGCTCTTACTGAACACAAGCCAATTAGAATATTGTCTTTGATTTTCAATGACTTGCCCTAAATTATGGAGCATCACTACATTTTAGATAAAATAAAAAATATTTTGGGGTACAGAGTGAACTATGTTCTCATTCTCTCTCTCTCACTCCAGGTATCATTTTCTCAGCTTTCTTTTTTTGGGGTTTCAATAGCCAGTGAAATAATTTTACAACCACAAATTTTAATAACAGGAAAAGGAAAAGAATTTCACGCCAAAACATTTAAAAGCTTTTGTACTGTGACAAAATACTGAGATCCCACCAAGGCCAGCAACTCCCCACTCCTTTCTTATTTATGAGATGCTCTGGATACAGATTTATTTTCTTTTCTTGTTCCATGTTATTTTTTTCCACCTGTCTTGAAATGGAAGCTGCAGGAGCTTTGATAAATGGCTTGAAATTTTCCCTTGTTTTACTGCAAAGCCTGTGTACCTCTGGCACATTCTTCTGAAATGCCATTTGTTAGTTCCTATTGAAATGCTGCTCTGTGAATCACAGCAGACAGCTCTCAGCCCCTAGAGAAAAGGGAGATGGCTGCTTCCCTTTCCAAAACACCCGAGTTTTTTACTTTGGGAAAGTAGTACCAACCAGCTGAAGATATTATGAGTTATTTTGTAGTGAGCACCCAAGGTGCCGTTTGGGTATCTAGTCTGAGTATCTAGTTCCTGGAAATCAGTTTCTTTTCTGTTGCCTGCCTGTCAGTTTTCAGCCGAATGATTTCAATCACACATCCAAGGGAAGGTATAAGCTCTAAGACAGAAAATCTCTAAACCTATTCTGTGCCCACACACCATGGCCATTGGAGAGCTAGAGTAAACCTTAAATATAATCTAGGCTGGTCCTCTTATTTTATAGACAAAAAACTGAGCTCCTGGTGGAGAGTAGCAGTGCTTTAACTTGAGCAGGCATCTAAATTTCTTGGAGGACTTGTTAAAGCACTGATTGCTGGCCCCACCCCGAGTCTGATCCAGTAGGCATGGGGTAAGGCCCAAGAACTGCATCTTTAATAAATCGCCAGGTAATACAGCTGTTGCTAGTTGAGGACTCTTTGAGACCCACTGGTAGAGAGGATGGTTCATCTCAAATGACACAGGTAATATCAGGAGATCTAGAATCCAGATCCGCCATTCCTCAAATCCCCATGCAGCTTCTATATTATACCATGCTTTAATCCACTGGTTCCCAGGGGCACATGCATTTTAAATATACTTGCTGTTCCTTGTCTCTGTGCTCAGGACTCTCGTCAATAAAACAAACCCCCTTATTCAGAAACAGGAATTATAATTTAGAAGCTTCTCACTCCAATGGCTCAACTTTCTCACTAAAATAATATGTATTAGCACCTCCACAGGGAAGTAGCAAACTGTCATCAGTCAATATTTCTACTCTTGAATACTTCCTGGCTTGCAAAACAGTACTGGTACTAGCCTGAATGATTTTAAATGATACGTGTTTTCAATTACCAGTGCCATGCTATTCCTTTATTAGTGTGGATAATAAAGAGATGATGATGATAATGCTTGCCAGATGGCATATCATGGGGAAAGCCTTTGAGGACTTAGGAGTTAATATTTGTGTTATATGAGTGCCTACATTTGCTGAACAAATATAGCATTAAAAGCAACCTTTAAAACAAGTCACATTGAGTGAATATTCATTTAATCTATGAAAAGCTCTATTTGAGGCTATTTCTTGAGCTGGTGGTTCAAGGTCACGTTCTCTAAGGGGAAGAGAGGTCATCTAGGACCTCTGTCAAATGATACATGCCTCCCTCTCCTCACCTCTTCACCCAGGAGAAATGAGTATGTGGGTGTTTCAATAAGCTCCTGAGAACAGCAGTTCTCTGTCTTAGATGCACCTGAAAATCCCCGGGGGAGCTTTAAAAAAAATTCCTGGTGTCCAGGTTCTAGTCCAAATCAGCTCAATGAGAAGCTCTGTGGTTGGGAGCCAGATGGTTGGATTTTAAAGCTCCCCAGAACATTGATTCCAGTGTCCTTCCAAGGTTGAGAACCACTTTCCAAATCATTCTCAAGAACATCAGAATCTCCTAGAGGGCCTGTGACACCCTAGGTTGCTGGGCCCCACCTCCAGAGCTTCTGATTCAGTAGGTCTGGAGTGGAGCCAAGAATTTGCATTCATACTAGTTCCTAGGTGCTGCCGATGGCTTCTGGACCATACTATAAGGACCACTACTCCAAAGCCACATTAACCAAATGCAAGCGCATGTTAGGGAGCTATTCATAGCAGCCCATGGAGCTGGTGCCCTTGACTCCCCTGTACCAGGTATTGGATTGGGCAGTGACTCTTAGTGAAATGACTGCTTTAGATGGGACATACATTCTCTGAGTTGACATGGGCCCCACCACTCTCTCCTCACCTGGTTGCTTACACATTTGTATAATGAGGTTGTTGAAGGCCTCTGACTTTGTAACCCCAACATGGACCAGTGTCCCAAAGATCCTTACAAGTAGCCTCTAGGAATCTTCAGATTCTGCTGTTGATCCCTCTCCATAT
>NW_016833661.1:0-877 GCF_001698545.2 Rhinopithecus bieti | reverse complement strand
GTCTGATTACCCCACCCTTAGAACAGGTGCCACGTCTCCACGTGACCCCCCTTTCCCAGGATCCTGAGAGCTCCTTCCAGCTCCTACATCTGGACAACAACAACTGAAGGTGCCGAGACTTGGGGACCCCCATCACCCTCGCCGAGCCACGGGTAACTCTCCTGGTAGCGGGTAAGACAATTAATTTTTTAATCGATAGTGGAGCTACGTATTCTGTTTTGCCGTCCTTCTCTGGACCTAGCCTTCCATCCGATATCTCTGTAGTAGGAGTAGACGGAAAGCCATCCACCCCACGAAAAACTCCACTCCTTAATTGCTGCCTGGCCAACAACTACTTTGCACACCTGTTCCTCATTATACCCCCATGCCCTACCCCCTTACTAGGCCGAGACATCCTGAGCACCTTAAAGGCCTCCATATACATTCCCACCAACCCATCCACTCCCCTTCAACCCACCTCACGACCTGTTGCTCATGCTTTGTGCAGGCGCACACGCTCCTCCTATGTCACCCCCACCCCCCATCTTCCCTATTTCTGTACACCCTCAAGTGTGGGACACTTCCACCCCGGTCATAGCTGCCCACCACCCACCAGTTCTCGTCAAGCTCAAAGATCCCACTCGTTTCCCAAAGCCCCCAATTCTCTCTCTCTCCGACACATCTACAAGGTTTAAAGCCAATTATCACGCGACTACTTAGCCAACATATTCTTGTCCGCACACATTCCCCCTGTAACACTCCAATACTTCCAGTTAAAAAGGCAGACGGAACGTATAGGTTAGTACAGGATCTTCGGCTAGTCAATGAGGCTATCCGTCCAACACACCCTGTAGTTCCCAACCCTTACACCCTTCTATCCCATATCCCCACCAATTCT
>NW_016833660.1:0-953 GCF_001698545.2 Rhinopithecus bieti | reverse complement strand
AAGACCCTCTCTCAAACAAAAACAAAAAACTGTATCACTTAATATACTATTATTGTTAGTCAAGTATCAGATTTTGTTTAAAAATTAAATACTCTTTTTTTTTTGTTTTGAGACGGAGTCTTGCTCTGTTGCCCAGGATGGAGTGCAGTGGCATGGTCTCAGCTCACTGCAAGCTCCGCCTCCTGGGTTCCCACCTTTCTGCTGCCTCAGCCTCCTAAGTAGCTGGGACTACAGGTGCCCGCCACCACGCCTGGCTAATATTTTGTATTTTTAGTAGAGATGGGGTTTCATCGTGTTAGCCAGGATGGTCTTGATCTCCTGACCTCGTGATCTGCCCACCTTGGCTTCCCAAAGTGCTGGGATTACAGGTAAATACTCATTTTAGCAAAGTGGTACAGGCATACAGCTCTAAGAGTCAGAAATTAACAAGACTTAGGACAAAACACAGCAATCCCCTACCTTACCCTTCTCTATTCTGATCCCTGCTCCTTGGAGGTTACTGTGTTTATGTTTTAGCTCATTCTTCTAGATTGTGTGAAGACAGGGAGATGTCCTACTGTGGAAGACAAGGATTCAGGTTGCTTACCCTTCCCGCTCCTCCTGTTGCCCACGTTTTTCTCCCCCATCCTCTCAGTATAATTATTGTGATAGTGAGGCCAGGCATGGTGGCTCGTGACTTATCTCAGATTTTTGGGAGGCTGAGGCGGGCAGATCACTTGAAGCCAGGGGTTGAAGGCCAGCCTGGCCAACACAGTGAAACCCTGTCTCTACTAAAAAATGCCAAAATTAGTCAGTTGTAGTGTCGCACACCTGTACTCCCAGCTACTCAGGAGGGTGAGGCACAGGAATTGCTTGAACCTGGGAGGTGGAGGTTGCAGTGAGCTGAGATCGCACCATGAGCTGAGATCGCACCACTGCACTCCAAACTGGGCAACAGAGGTAGACTCTGTCTT
>NW_016833659.1:0-433 GCF_001698545.2 Rhinopithecus bieti | reverse complement strand
GGTGCCATCCACCCAAAACTGTTACTTTGAATTTCAGTGAGTTGAGGAACAGCATGTGGCCCTTATTGCTGGCTGTTTACTAAAGCCGTTTCGAGCTTGTGAAAAGAAGCCTGATCCAAGTATAGCACAGTGGCTGAGAGGGAGGACCCCGGAGTGTGACAGGTCTGGTTTGTATCTGGCTCCACTACTTGCTAGCTGTGTGACCTTGGGAAAATTAACTTCCCTTTCTGAGCCTCACTTCTCTTTTCTGTAAAGTGGGGAGTATAATTCCTACTTCAATGTTGGACAGACCAAATTACAATATATGTACACATACATACTCCTGGCACAGAGCCCTCAACACTAGCAGCTACTATTCTTGTGGATTTCTGTGAAAGGGGATGCATGTCTTTCAATTCCCTAGAGCGGGGCACCTACAGACAGCTCATGCAAA
>NW_016833658.1:0-1011 GCF_001698545.2 Rhinopithecus bieti | reverse complement strand
TGGCTCAGTCTCTGCTCACTGCAACTTTCGCCTCCCAGGTTCAAGCGATTATCCTGCCACAGCCTCCCGAGTAGCTGGGATTACAGGCATGCGCCACCACGCCCGGCTAATTTTGTATTTTTAGTAGAGAGACGGGGTTTCTTCATGTTGATCAGGCTGGTCTTGAACTCCCAACCTCAGGTGATCCACCCGCCTCAGCTTCCCAAAGTGCTGGGATGACAGGCATGAGCCACTGCGCCTGGCCGAACATGTGTCTTATGTTTTGCAATATAGACAGGCTGAGGATTTTCCAGATACTCAAGCTGTGATTCTGCTTTTTTGAGACAGAGTCTTGCTCCCTCACCCAGGCTGGAGTGTAGTGGTGCCATCTCAGCTCACTGCAGCTTCCTCCTCCCAGGTTCAAGTGATTCTCTTGCCTCAGCCTCCCGAGTAGCTGGGACTACAGGTGCATGACACCACGCCTAGCTATTTTTTGTATTTTTACAAATACTAGTAGAGATAGGGTTTCACTAAGCTGGTTTCAAACTCCTGACCTCAAGTGATCTGCCCTCCTTGGCCTCCCAAAGTGCTGGCATTACAGGAGTGAAGCACCACACCTGGCCTGTGATTCCTTTTTGTTTAAGTATTATTTTAATTTATCTCTTTTCTCTTGCATTTTATTATAAGTGGTAAAGAGAAACCATGCCACTCATTCATTGCTTTGCTTAGAAATCTCCTCAGCAAAATATATAATTACATCACTTGCAAGTTCTACCTTTCACAAAACATTAGAACATGATACATCCAAGTTCTTTGCCACTTTATAACAAGGATCACTTTTCCTCCTGTTTCTAATAAGCTGCATCTCATTTCCACATGAGACCTCACCAGAATGGTCTTCAGCTTTCAAAATTTTACCAGCATTCTATTCATGATGATATAGGCATTTTCAAAGCCAATAGATATTTGCTTTTAAAAAATAGCTCACTTCTTTTCTTTCTGAAGCAGCACCGTAACTGAATTGGAGGGGGA
>NW_016833657.1:0-417 GCF_001698545.2 Rhinopithecus bieti | reverse complement strand
TCACTCCAGCCCAGGGTGCACCCACCATCGCAGAGCTACCTGATGAGTGAGTGCAGCAAGGCCCCCTACTGTGCCTGAGCATGCAGTCCCAGCATCGCAGAGGTGAAGGGTGTGCAGCAGCCGGGATGTGCCCTCGGAGTGGGTGTGAACATGCCCCCCACCCTGCCCATCACGGCAGCCACCTGGAGGTGACCTCGATGACCTGTGGTGGGGGCCTGGCCATCTGCCACTCCCTTCTCCCAGGCCCCAAAGGAGGAGACTGAAAAGATGACCCCACAAGCCAGCTCACTCCACGCTGCTCTCTGACTGTCCCTGCTGAAGCAGCTTTCACCGGACACGGACACCGTTAGGTGTGAGCTGAGAAGTTAGGGGGCTGTCACCTGCCAGCTTAGTCCATGGGAACAGCTGTGATCTCCC
>NW_016833656.1:0-952 GCF_001698545.2 Rhinopithecus bieti | reverse complement strand
ATCCCATCTCTACTAAAAATAAAAACATCAGCTGGGCATGGTGGCGTGCGCCTATAATCCCAGCTATTCGGGTGAGTGAGACAGGAGAGTCCCTTTAACGGGGGAGGCAGAGGCTGCAGTGAGCCAAGATCAAGCCACTACACTCCAGCCTACGTGACAGAGGGAGACCCTATCTCAAAAAGAAAAAAGAAATATCAACAACCAAGTGAAAAAGCAGACCACAGAAAAGAACAAATTGCTCTTCAAACTATAAAAAAATGTCAACTTCACTAATACTGACAGAAATGCAAAACTACTGCTTGGATATACAAACTTTTACCTGTTGTTAGATTACCAAAGGTATGAAGAATAGCTTTTTTATTTGTATATTGGTAAAACTGGGAACATATATTCATAAAACTACAGGGAGAATAATTTGGGACTATCTATCAAAATTAATTGCAACACTCCTTTGACCCAATGTTTCCACCTATGGAAATTAATAATCCTATAGATATACTTGTATACAAGCAAAATGACACATATACAAGAGTTAGTCATCAAAGTAGAAGATCAGAAAGTGCATCAACAACTGATCAATTAGATAACATGGTTAAAAAGGAAAAAAAAAAGCTCTATACTGAAAACAGGATAAATTGTTCATGCCGGGTGTGGTGGCTCACACCTATAATCTCAGCATTTTGGAAGGCCGAGGAAGTAGGATCATTTGAGGTCAGGAGTTCAACACCAGCCTGGCCAACATTGTGAAACCCCATCTCTACTAAAAATACAAAAATTGGCTGGGCGTGGTGGCGCATACCTGTAATCCCAGCAACTTGGGAGGCTGAGGCAGGAGAATCGCTTGAGCCCAGAAGGGGGAGGTTGCAGTGAGCTGAGACTGCACCACTGCACTCCAGCCTGGACGAATGAGCGAAGCTTCAAAAAAAAAAGAAAATTGAAGAAAAAAGAAAAC
>NW_016833655.1:0-416 GCF_001698545.2 Rhinopithecus bieti | reverse complement strand
TCTGGTCCCAGAGAAGAGATAAATCACTCCAGCCCAGGGCCAGGGCACACCCACCATTCCAGAGCTCCCCGACGAGTGAGTGCAGCAAGGCCCCCTACTGTGCCTGAGCATGCAGTCCCAGCATCGCAGAGGTGAAGGGTGTGCAGCAGCCGGGATGTGCCCTCGGAGTGGGTGTGAACACGCCCCCACCCCGCCCCACCACGGCAGCCACCTGGAGGTGACCTCAATGACCTGTGGTGGAGGCCCCAAAGGAGGAGACTGAAAAGATGACCCCACAAGCCAGCTCACTCCACGCTGCTCTCTGACTGTCCCTGCTGAAGCAGCTTTCACCAGACACAGACACCATTAGGTGTGAGCTGAGAAGTTAGGGGGCTGTCACCTGCCAGCTTAGTCCACGGGGACAGCTGTGATCTTCT
>NW_016833654.1:0-420 GCF_001698545.2 Rhinopithecus bieti | reverse complement strand
CAACAGACTACATCAAAAAAACAAGCTTGTGCTTCACACACGAGACTAGAAGGTGTCCTCAACCAGGCACGTCCACCATCACCTGACACTCGGGAGAGGCACCTGGGCGATGCGAAGGGCATCAAGCGCGGCATGTTCTGTAGCACCTCCGTCTCCATGCCCCCTTGAAAATCAAACCACCCTAGACACGATGTTTCACTCCGCAGCACCGAGAGGATCCCAAGGGGACGGTCCCCCAAGGCCAGCCCCGTCACATACCTGCAGATCCCTGATGTCGAAGGGCTCTTCGAAAATGTATACAGCATCGGCTCCGGCCGCGAGCCCCCCATGTTGGCCAGGTAGCCACAGTAGCCGCCCATGGACTTGATGATGAACACGCGCCACTTGGTTCCGCTGGCGGACTGCTTGATGTGGTCACAG
>NW_016833653.1:0-3207 GCF_001698545.2 Rhinopithecus bieti | reverse complement strand
TGTTGGACCGTAACCTGTATTTTAGTAATTTGGTGAAAAAGGAATGTTGTCACAGTGGCTCTGCCCTCAGGAAATTGTCCAACCTCAGAGCCTCCCAGGTTGTATGGCAACTGAGTGAGGGTATGCGACTTCTTAGGCAAACCTCATCCTGAGATTTCGTCAGGGAATTGGATTTGTGAGTCTTTTGTTCTTTCCCTACCTTTATTCTGCCATTTAGAAAATTAAAGTTATTAAATTTCCATTTTGATTCCTTGTTGTTCCAGGGAATTTTTAAAACGAAATTTTACGTTAAATTCTCCAAGTGTCATTTTTTAAAAAACTTACCTTTCTTGTGTTTTAGGTTGTTTTAGATTCTAATCAGAGAATGAGGTACCTTTGCAACTAGATGTTCCAGTGACATAGAAAATGATGTGTAATCTCCGTATAGTCACAACATTGAGTTTGTTGATTATCTCCTTCAAATCCCTAGTATGTTTCCTTTAGCTTACTTGACCTGTCAGATTATGAAAGAATTAAAATTCTCCACTGTGATCAGATTTTGTCATGTTCTCTTTGTATTTCTAGAAGTTTTATCTTTTGGTATTTAACTCTTTGTCCAACAAAATTTTTATTATTTTTTGAGACAGTTTCACTCCGTCATCCAGGCTGGAGTGCCGTGGAGCAATCTCAGCTTATTGTAGCCTCTACCTTTCCGGTTCAAATGATTCTTGACTCTCAGCCTCCTTAGTAGCTGGGACTACAGTTGTGCGCCACCACATAGCTAATGTTTTTTGTTTGTTTGTGTGTTTGTTTGTTTGTATTTTCGTGGAGACAGTGTTTCATCATGTTGGGCAGGCTGGTCTGGAACTCTTGGCTTCAAGTGATCCACCTGCCTTGGCCTCCCAAAGTGCTGAGATTACAGGCATGAGCCACCGTGCCTGGCCCCAAACATTTTATTTAAGGGAATGCAATTAGAATTGAGTAAATGGAAAGAGATACACTGTTTAACTGAATGGCTATCATATAAATGACTGTCCTTCCCAACCCAAATTATATATAAATTTAATGTCATTCTGATCAGAAGCCTGATATTTCTTTCTTGGGTAGGGGAGCAGGGTTGGGAGACTGGTTCAGACGTTATATGTAAGAATAAGTTGGTAAGATTTACCTAAAAAATCTTAAAAGAGTAGTTGGGGGTGGGGAGCTTTTTAAAATCATGCGTTAAAATTACCATAATGCTACAGTAATAGAAATAGTGTGATACAAAAAAATACAGAATTAAGTCAGTTGGATGAAATAGAACAGAGTCTAGCATTGTAAGAAATTAATATAAGATAAAGGCTGAATTTCATTCACTGGTAAAAGGGATGTTTACTTGATACATGATTTTAATATAATTGGCTGTTTCAAAGAGAACGAAATTAGGGTGAAAGAGCTAAGTGGAAAATGCAATTAATAATATTAGAAGAAATTTTAGGAGACTATAGTTTTGAGGTATGGAAGACCTTCAGAGACAAGACAGGAAGTGCAGAAGAAATAAAGGAAAATATCAACATATTTAAATAAGTAAAAGTTTAAAAATTCTTTCTGACAGCATACACCACAAATGTATTAGAATACTTCGTCACACATGTGTGTTAACTTAAAATAATCAAAAGTATCAGAATCTAAAGAGCATTAATTCAAGCACAAAGTGTGAGGGTGGACCACTCAGGAACACCAACTCCAAAGGAATGAAGTCAGCCTTTGAAAGCAGGGAAGTTTAGGTTTCATTTATATAGGCAGAGACAGAAATTTTTAGCAGAAATACAACATTATTCATACAGGTTGGCACATAGTCACAGAAGTTTGATGGGTTATAGGTGGTATTTCTTTTGGGGAAGGGTACATTTAACTTTTTTTTTTAACAGAGGGTATAATAATGATGGATTTTCTTTTTTTTTTTTTTGAGACGGAGTCTTGCTCTGTCGCCCGGGCTGGAGTGCAGTGGCCGGCCGGATCTCAGCTCACTGCAAGCTCGGCCTCCCAGGTTTACACCATTCTCCTGCCTCAGCCTCCCGTGTAGCTGGGACTACAGGCGCCCCCCACCTCGCCCAGCTAGTTTTTTGTATTTTTTTGGTAGAGACGAGGTTTCACCGTGTTAGCCAGGATGGTCTCGATCTCCTGACCTCGTGATCCGCCCGTCTCGGCCTCCCAAAGTGCTGGGATTACAGGCGTGAGCCACCGCGCCCGGCCTAATGATGGATTTTCTATAGTCTGATCTAAGCAAAGTAAAGCAACACAGGGAAAGTTAATCTATAACGGGTTATTAACTACGAAGTCAGGCTCACACTTGTAGTCTCATCTACTCTGGAGGCTAAGCCAGGAGGATTGCTGAATCCCATGAGTTTGAGGTTGCAGTGAGCCATGATTGTGCCACTCTACCCTAGCTTGGGTGACAGAGTGAGACCTGGTCTCTGGGGAAAAAAAAAAAAAAAAGTAGGAAGTTTTGGTGCCTGACATTGTTTAATTCTCTAGTCATTGTGCTGAACAAGAAAATGAGAAAGCAAGTTAATCTATAATCTAAGAACGGAAGTTGTAACCATGTGTGACTCAGATCACAGTCACATCTGCCTCAAGGCTTAAAGTGGTTGTTTTTTTGGACAGCTTTTAAATGTTATTTTCACATTTGACAGTCAAAGGTTTGATAACCTTAATTTTAAGTAGGGAAATAGTCTAATAGAAAATAGACAAGAATGTAAATAAGCAGTTCACGGAAGAGAAGATGCATGTTGCAAAACAAAACACTAAAATGATGCTCCATACAAGTAAGCAGTGCGAAAAGGGTTTTCACCTATCTAAGGACAAAATTTGAAAAGTACATGAGGTGCTGCAGGAGGGATGGAGAAACGATCTCCAGCGTCCTCTGTGTTGAGGGTGCGGACTGCTGCAGTACTTCCGGGCACAGCTCACATCCTTTGACTCACGTGTCTCACAGTTAGGTCCCTCCTACCGAAACAGACGCGCCAGTATTTACATGTACGAGGATGTTTAAATGTTTTTTATTATAGCAAGAAATTGAAAAATATTTCTATGTCCAGTTATATGGAATGAGCTAAATAAATATATTTGTATTATACAGTATTTGCCATCTATAAAAATAATCCCTCTAAGGTTATTACATATATTGATTAGGAATAATCTTTATGCTAGAATAATTAGAAAAGGAACAAATTTCAGATATTAATA
>NW_016833652.1:0-876 GCF_001698545.2 Rhinopithecus bieti | reverse complement strand
CTCAAATCTCACTTTGGAGATTCCACGAAAAGAGTGTTAGCAAAATGTTCCCTGGAACTAAGCTGTAACTCTTTGAGGGGAATTCACAGATCACAAAGAAGTTTCTCAGAAAGCTTCTTTCACTTTTTGAACTGATGATATTTCCTTTATCAGCGTAGGCCTCAATGCGGTCCAAATAAGTCTTTCTCTGGTTCCTCCAAAACAGTGATAACGGACTGCTGCATGAAACATAAGTGTAACTCTGTGAGATGAATTTACACATCACCAAGAAGTTTCTAACAAAGCTTCTTTCTAGTTTTCATCTGAGGATATTTCCTTTGTCACGGCAAGGTTCATTGCGTTCAGAAATATCCCATTGCAGATTTCCAGAAAACTGTGTTAGCAAACTGAACACTGAAGAGAAACGTGTAACTCTGTGAGTTGCATTCACACATCGAAATGCTGTTTCTCACTAGGCTTCTTTCCAGTTTTGTTCTGAGGACATTTCCTTTTTCACCATAGTCGTCATTTAGCTCCCAAATATCACTTTGCAGAACAACAGATAGGCCAGTTAGTCAACTGTTCCAGGAAGGGAAGGTTGGAACTCTGTGTGATGAAGTCACACCTCAGAAAGCAATCTCTCAGAAAGCTTCTCTCTGTTTATTACCTGAGGATATTTCCTTTTTCACAATGGAACCTATGGGCTCTCAAATCTCACTTTGGAGATTCCACGAAAAGAGTGTTAGCAAAATGTTCCCTGAGAACTAAGCTGTAACCCTGTGAGGGGAATTCACAGATCACAAAGAAGTTTCTCAGAAAGATCCTTTCACGTTTTGAACTGATGATCTTTCCTTTATCAGCGTAGGCCTCAATGCGATTCAAATAAGTCTTTTGTGG
>NW_016833651.1:0-952 GCF_001698545.2 Rhinopithecus bieti | reverse complement strand
CTTGTATATATGTCCTCTTATCCATATGGAGAAACTTATAGAAATACAATTGCTGTGTCAAAGAATGCATCTTAAGCCAGTATGGTGGCACATGCATGTAGTTCTAGCTATTTGAGAGGCTGAGGTGGGAGGATCATCGGAGACCAGGAGTTGGATACCAGCCTGACAACATAGTGAGACCCCTTTCTCTTAAAAACAAAAAAAGAGACAGTATCTTACACATATTTAAGATATTACTGTGTATTTCTATAATATGACCATATTTGATACACATCCTTTGCTGCTCAGTGGGCCCTTGGAGAGCCTCTACATTTGAATTCCTCATTTAAGTTTTTTCACATTTGTTTATTTTTAATTGAAAAATATTTTTTGTGTATATTTGTAGGGTATGATGTGATGTTTGGATTGATAATCACATGGCAGAAGCACTTCAGCTAACGAAGATAGCCATCACCTCAGCAACTTAATTTTTTAAGGAGAATTACAAATTGAGTCCTTTAGCAGTTTGAAAGATACAATACATTACTATTAACTGTGGTCACCTTGCAGTGCCATACATCACTAAGACTCTCCAGCATAACCGAAACTCTGTACTCTTGGGGCAACATCTTCTCTTTTCCTATCCCTCCCTCTCACCCACCTCCAGCTTCTGATAACCACCTTTGTACTCTAGTTCCATTACATTGACATTGTAACATTCCATATACAAGTGATATCATGTAGTATTTGTCTTTCTGTGCCTAGTTTATTTCATCTAGCACATTGTCCTCTGGTTCCATCCATGTTGTCATGAATGAAGAATTTCCTTCTTTGAGAGGGAGTCTCGCTCTGTCGCCCAGGCTGGAGTGTAGTGGTGCGATCTCAGCTCATTGCAACCTCTGCCTCCTGAGATCCCGCCATTCTCCTGCCTCAGCCTCCCGAGTAGCTGGGACTACAGACATCCGCCACCACG
>NW_016833650.1:0-954 GCF_001698545.2 Rhinopithecus bieti | reverse complement strand
TTGCACTGGTGTGTCCGAAGGAGGTAGAGCGTCAAAGGTCTCAGTTAGCTCTGAGAGTCTGAGATTTAAAGGCTCCTAGAATGTAAGCCTGAGGGCCAAGGGCTCCTGTCTGTCCTTTTCCATTCTATATCTGCTGTGAAGAACTGTACCTGGCTTGTATGTGCTCAGTAAATGTTTATTGAATGAATGCACCTTTCTCAATCACAAGCTGGCAGAAGGGTAGTAATTTTTCAGACTCTGTCTCTAGAGGTTTATGTTACTGTCCTTTTGAGAGAATCCAGATTCAGACTTTGAGTTCTGTGGCTGTGGGCAAAAACCAACAAAGACCCAAATCCTCTGTCCTTGGGAACTTGAGGAGAGTTGATCAGTTCATGTTGCCATTGGGTCTGAGAATGTTGTCTTTAAAATTCATTCCTGGCCCCTGCCTACCACTTCCTGGTCTGGGGAATAGAGTTAAGGGGGCCCCCCTCAGTCACCTGAATTTGACTGTCCCCACAGAAACAACAGAAGAAACAAGTGGAACATCAGCTGGAAGAAGTAATGTGATTTCTTTCTTTGCTCACAGCATGACTGCTGGGTTTGGGGGGCACTCAGATGTAGAGGCACCAGTCTCATCTCGCCCACTCCCAGCCTGGGGAAGAAGGCACATCCCTCAGATTCCACCACATCCCCACAGGGTCCCTGATAACCTGGTCCCATGGGTGGGCCTGTCCTAGGGCATTGGTGGCATTCTGGGGGCATGTCTCTTGCTGTGCCATCTCTGCCTTCCCATGGTAAGAGCTCTGTCTTCCACTTCCTATAGGAAAAGAAAGCAAACAATGAAATACACAAAGCACAAACAGAGCAGTTAGAGGTGAGTGGAGGGTGGAGTTTTCTCCTGTCCTCCGGAGAATGTTTCTTCCTTCTCTTTCAGCACTTCCTTGACTTTTCTCCCAAATATTCAATTTCAGACAG
>NW_016833649.1:0-228 GCF_001698545.2 Rhinopithecus bieti | reverse complement strand
AAATGGTCGGTCCTTGCCTTAAGCAATGATATTATCTTGTGAAATTCATTTTCCTGGCTCATCCTGGCTCAAAAAGCTCCCCCGCTGAGCATCTTGTGACCCCCACTCCTGCCTGCCAAAGAACAACCCCACTTTGACTGTAATTTTCCTTTACCTACCCAAATCCTATAAAACGGCCCCACCCTTATCTCCTTTTGCTGACTCTCTTTTCGGACTCAGCCCGCCTAC
>NW_016833648.1:0-433 GCF_001698545.2 Rhinopithecus bieti | reverse complement strand
GCATAAAATATATCTATATTTTATACCTGTATCTATTATAACTATTACATCTATATTTTATATCTATATCTATTATATCTATATTTTATACTTATGCCTATAATATCTATTATGTCTATATTTTATACCTATGTCTATTATATCTATTATGTCTATATTTTATACCTATACTTATTATATCTATTATGTCTACATTTTATACATCTATCTATTGTATCTATTATGTCTATATTTTATACCTATATCTATTATGTCTATTATGTGTATATTTTAAACCTGTATCTTTTATATCTATATTTTATGCCTATATCAATTATATCTATATTTTATACGTATATCTATTATATCTATTATATCTATATTTTATACCTATATCTATTATATCTATATTTCATACCTTTATCTATTATATCTATTATGTCTGTATTTTACT
>NW_016833647.1:0-911 GCF_001698545.2 Rhinopithecus bieti | reverse complement strand
AGATTTCTGAGAGATTACTTTCCGTTGTGTGACTTCATCACACAGCGTTCCACGCTTCCCTTCTTGGAACAGTTTGCTAACACTGTTGTGGATTCTGGAAAGTGATATTTGGGAGCTCATTGAGGGCTATGTTGAAAAAGGAAATTGTACTCAGATTAAAACTGGAAAGAAGCCTTCTGAGGAACTGCGTTGCCATGTGTCAATGCAACTCACAGTGTTACACGTTTCTATTCAGTGATCAGTTTGTTAACACAGTTTTCTGGACATCTGCAATTAGATACTTGATAGCGCAATGAAGCGGACGGTGACAAAGGAAATATCCTCAGATGAAAACTAGAAAGAGGCTTTCATAGAAACTTCTTGGTGATGTGTGAATTCATCTCACAGAGTTACACTCATGTTTCATGGAGCAGTCCATTAACACTGTCTTTGAGGAACCTGAGAAGGGCTCTTTGGATCTCATTGAGGCCTACGCTGATAAAGGAAATTTCATCACTTCAATACGTGAAAGAAGCTTTCTGAGAAAGTTCTTTCTGATCCTGGAGTTCATCTCACAGTCTTACACTTTAGACCTCAGTAAGCAGTTTGCTAACATTCCTTTCGTGGAAACTGCAAAGTGATATTTGGGAGTCCATAGGGGCCCATGGTTAAAAAGGAAATATCCTCACATAATAACTAGACAGAAGCTCTCTGAGAGATGCTTTCTGATGTGTGACTTCATCACACAGAGTTCCACCCTTCCCTTCTTGGGACAGCTTGCTTACACTGTTGTCGTGGATTCTGTAAAGTGATATTTGAGAGCCCTTTGGGGAGCAATGTGAAAAAGGAAGTATCCTCACATAAAAATTAGAGAGAATATTTCTGAGGGATTGCTTTCCGATATGTGACTTCATCACACAGACTTGCACCCT